>NC_056630.2:135104889-135409264 GCF_002870075.4 Lactuca sativa | reverse complement strand
CTAGCGTTAACTTTGACCATTGATTTTTTGACCTATTTTGGCTTTTAGTCAAGTGGCTAGTTTTAGAAGGCAGACTAAGGGTTTACCTTGTGTGATTTTGTAAGTGGTGTGTAGCACGAATTCCTTGGTTGTGTAAGTGGCTAGTTTTAGAAGGTAGACTAAGGGACCATTATGTATGATGGGCGGGGCACATTATGTGAGTTGGGCAAGGCTTGTTAAATTGATCGGGTAGGGCTCGATATGTAGTTGGCGGGGCCCGTAGGGTTATGTGGTATTTTGATGAACTCATTAAGCTTTGTGCTTACAGTTTTGTGGTTGAAATGTTTTAGGTACTTCAGGTTCCAAAGGGAAGGTCCTGACATGATAGGACATCCCCTGGAGTTTATTCTGCATTGTTTATTTGATTCACTCTAATGTTTCAAAATATTTTATACTTTGACTGGTTTTAGAAACAAATTTTTGTATCATTTTGGTGTTTTAAAAATGAAAATTTTTATTAGTATTTTTGGGACGTTACTAGTTGGTATGAGAGCCTTGTTTTGAGGGATTCATACACACTCTCGGGTGTATCTGAACTCAAACTAAGGAATTGATAAAATCTTTTAAAGTAAAACGATTTCCTAAAAAGGTTTTTATAAAGGAAAGGGGATGTGATGCATGTAATCAACCGATATCAAGTAAGTGATTCCCAAAACACCCATACTTGTTGATATGTCATATATGTTATAGTATGGTTTGCATGCTAAAAGTTAGAATAAAGATCTGCTGATGGTTGCTCGCTAGAATGCCTACTTAGAAGAGATGTCTTTTTATTCCTGATTTGTGAACTGGTAGAGATGCTTGATAGTGAGTAAGCTAAGGATCTACAAGACTTTTGTATGAGGATTGCCTCATATTTATGATGCCTTATTGCCAGTCAGCTTTGTTGCTCGAATGTTGTGTGCTTTGTGCTTTGTGAGACCTATATTGATGCTAATTAACTATTAAGACAATACGTTAGGTTGCATGCCAGAAAGATTAAATAATTTTAGATTGCTTGATTTCACTCTACTACGCAAATCTTTTTGGAGTCTAACCGTTGTAAGGTAGGATATTTCAGTCGAAAGATTGTTTAATCTTTGTTGCAAGTAATTGTATTTGTAAGATAGTTAATTGACATTGGCAGAAGTTTCATTTATGGATAAGATCAGGGTGAGGTAGGGTTCCTAATGGATCAAGAACAATGTTATAATGTGCTTATATGGGATGTGAAATCCTAAGAGAGCCTAGGAAGTGCCTTAGTATGATGTTTAGCACAAGGATCCATGAGAATGGTCATATGGAAGTGAATTAGAGGATCTGGGATAATTCTTGAGGAAAGTACAGATAGGTGTGGAAGGCAGTAATGGGCCCGTGCTAATGGAAGCATAGGACCCGTACTCAAATCGAGGAAAATCAAAAGGATTCTAAGGATCTAGTTGAGGGTAGATAGCATGATTTGGCACCATGATTCGTTGAAGTGTCTGTATTTATCGGTATTTCAGTTATGGTTGTACATAATGAATATGAGTCTGGTATTTGCTTGGGCCTGATTGTACATGGTAGTTTAGATATGAAGGGTATCGATCTGTACGAGTTAGTTGATCTTAAGTTGTTGAAGACCTTGTTCAAATTAATGCCAATTTGAGTCGCGGGACTCATATAGGAGGCGAATGTGATGATCAATCTGAGGATTGCAGCCTGAGGATGGGTGGTCAGCCGATGGATTGGGACGCTGTTCTCTACAATGGGGTTATGTTCTTCTAGCCTACAACCTTTGAGGTGGGAAGGGATCATATGTGTGTCAGTCGATAGATATAAGAAAGGGATGGTCTTTCGCGTATCAGTTTCTACCGAAGGGGGTATCGTTCGATTCGTGGTAAATCGTTTACGTCTTTCGGTAAGGGAATGTTTGAGAATCAACTGTTGTTTTGGTTCGGTGGCCTACATGAAGACCATGTCGTGATTCGGATATGTGGCATGATTTGAGAATATCGGGCGTCATATCCGAGGAGGATCGAGATGTTTCTGATTCGGAAATGAGAGTTCTATTGATATGTTGAGTTTTTCGGAGATATTATTTAATCATTTGTATGTGATTCTTGAAGCTTCATAGGAGGATAAGGTTGTGGCTAAATTCCTCTAATGCAAGTTTTGGTTGCACGAAGTTCAGCTCGTATGGTGCCTCGTCAATCCAATGGTATTATGGCCAATTTCGATAAGATTAAGGTGGCGATGTTGGGAAGAGTTTTGAGGTCCCCATTTAAGGTTTAGGGTTTCTTTATGATTGTATGGTCATTATCCGAAGGAATCATCATATGCTATGTTGTTGTTACGTCCCAAAAATACAAAGTAAAAATTTCATTTTAAATAAGTTAATGCCATTCATTCATTGTTCCAAAAGACGATCAGAGTTAAAGTATTCTCAAAACATAAGAGTAATCTGTAAAAATTCAATTAGAAAACTCAAGGGGTTGCAGTTCAGTCAAGTTGGGCCATTCCTTTTTAAAACATAAGTACCTGAAACCATAAACATAAACTATAAGCACAACACGTAGTGAGTTCCCCAGAGTACCACATACAACACACATATATAAATATAATAGCACGTGGCTATGTCGGGTCCATATTCAACCCCCAGGTCCGTATCGACCCCGAGTCCATAATGAATCCATGTAACAACATGTAGCTGTGTCGGGTCCGTATGCACACCCAGATCCATATCAACCCCGAGTCCATGTTGGGACATGATTTGTGGTTTATACTTTACTTTACTTATCTTTTAGAGTTCTCGGTCTAGGACTGAAAACACATTGAATTCGGTGTTGTTTGGACTGAAATCCTTAAATGATTTCGGTTGGGATTTAGGTCAGGCCTTTGTAATTAGGTCTAGGTATATATTGTATTGTTTCATCCGTGTTCTAGGTAATGAATCTGAGCCCACATTGGCTCTATGAATATAACATATAATCATACCAATAATGGTGACAAAGACAACAATCACATATAAGCATATCAGTAAGTGTCACAAAGACCACTACTATGCTACGACATAATCTAGTGGGACGGCATTGGTTCCTTCGACCCACAAGTACAGCGATGAGACTCACCTCACAATCTGAAAGAATAGTTGCAACGATCACTACTCCAAAAGCTATCTTTACCGATTACGTATACAACTAACAAACCCAAATTCTCAAACTGCTATTGAAATTACCCAAAATTCCCTCAGGTCAAACTTTGTTAAATTCAAAAAGTAAAAAAGTCAAAGGAGGTCAACACAGACTAAGTACACCCAATGTATGTAGTCACTACGCTCAACGTAATATATCCCTTCCTAATTACGAGGGTCTAGCCTGGTACGCTTAGTGTACTACCAGGTACACCCAACATACTCGACCAATTCCATTTACCATCATTAAGTGCATATTTCATTAAGATCTCATGTCTAAAGCTCAAATCTAGTCCCAAATAACATTCTAAATCATAAAGTTTCCAACTTTATGACTTTCCATGGCTAGATGGAGTCCATACACCAAAATCCTAACTTAATACACAAACTAAATCATCATGACTCTTGAATGGAGGGAAGAAAGGGACCAAGATCACATTTTTATGACTCCTAATAGCTCCATAATGGGTAAAGTTTCCAGCTTTATCCATTAGGATGGTCCAAATAACCAAGATCTAGTCTTTAAGACTCAAAGGGACCAAAAAGCATCTTTCTCAACTTACTCCATTAAGTCTAAGTCTCCAACCTTCAGATCTGAATCAATATGATGTTTATATGTACAAAGTTTCCAAATTTATCCATAACAAGGTCACAAACTTTCAAGATCTAAACTTTATGCACTAAAGTGACCAAAAAGCTCATAAAACCAAAAACTAGCTAGATCTAACAAATGCATCATTAAGATTCAAGCTTTATGCATTATGGAGTTGAGAAAAGTAATGTAAGCTCTGGATCCACAAGCTTGAGTATCAACAATCAACAAGCTTGAACTTCTATTTCATCCAAAATGTACTCAGAACACATAAAAAGGCTCAAGAGTTGATCTAGGGGTGATGGTTTCAAGTTGGATGCTCAAAGGTGGAGGCTGATGTTAGGAAGGACCCCAATGAGTTAGAGTCCTTAAATAAGGCTCGAAATCACGAAAATAGGGTTTTTGCACTGTGGTGGTATGCTCAAAATACCTAAAGTTACACCCAACATAACAATCTGAAAATGCAACTTCCTCAGTCAGTACACCCAGCGTACTCTTGGTGTACGCCCAACGCACTGCCAGACTCTCTTCTTCCAGCTTAACTTCAAAGAGCCATAACTTCTTTGTTCCAACTCTGTTTTCGACGATATTTATATCCACATAAAGGTATCAACGAGCTCAAAAATTGTATACTGATACTTATGACTAAATACAACTCGAATTAAAATCCTTAATTTATGCAAGAAGTCCAAAATATAACCTTTCCCATTTCACCCCTTAGCTTCCATCAAACAAACCAAGGTTTAATCACTTGAACAACATCATATACCTCTAATAGAGTCTAAACTTCATTCCATTGAAGCCTAAGGCCTCCATTTTGATCCATTTATTGTCGATAATCATGACATAAGAACTCCTCGAAACAAAATGTTACAGTTGCATTTTGAGAGTCATGGTTGTTCCATGTATGGTTAATCCGGTCTGAGGCTCTAGTGTTGTAAACATCATTCGGTGATGGTTTGAACCCTAATTCAGGGAGAACTGGATATTATGCTTTGAGGATCATCAACCAGTTCAATTTTATGGTTTCAACTCAATGGGTTTGAGGGATCTGCGATGCATGTATGCTAGAGTTTCGGTTCAGATTTGTTGTGGCATAAGGGAAAAAATGTGGGCTACCATCAAAGTGCTTAGAGTTGGGAAGTTTCTCGTCACGTTCTCATGGATTTAAAAAATCCTTCATGGATACAAAATAGTTAAGTTTTGGTCAGCCTGTGAGTACAGAGTTAGTTCCCGTCAGGTTCATGTCTTCAGGGACGCACGTGTTGTCCTTACATTCAAAGTTGTTGGATGAAGATATCATTGTGGCTAGTACTCCCTTTCAAGGATGCTAAAGATTAGGTTAAGAGGCTCTTCAGCCGCTCAGGTTGAGTATCAGTTGTTGAGGTATTGGTTATCTAGGACTGATGAATTAGTCTTAGCTACTATCTAGGACTGATTTTAATTTGTGAATCATTAGAGTCTGGCCAAACTTATTCAAGACTAAAATTTAGTCCCTATTATGTTTGCGTCGATTTAGGTTTACTGGAAACACATTAGGGAATAAATTTCTGTCTCGAATAGTTTAGCGCAAACTTTGACTTTGGTGGGGAAGTTATAAGGGACTAAGTTTCAGTCACGAAAGACTTGTGTCAGTCTTGATTATGTTAGGAACTTATTAGGGACTAAAGTTCAGTCATTGATACAATTGCACCAACTTATCCTACAGACGAGAAACTTTTTAAAGACTGAATTTCAGTCTCTAATAGACATGCACTATTTGACATTCTAATGAACACTTATAATAGGCTAGATCTTTGTATTTATGACTAATTATTTAGTCATAGATGCCATATATCAGAGACTGATGAATCAGTCACGAATACTAATTCGAAGGAAACTTATTAGGGACTGAAATTCAGTCTTGCATAAACTAAACACCTTTGGCTTCTGAGCGAAATCATTAGGGACTGAATTTTAGTCTTTGAGACACCCATGCCCTCCACTCCACATCATCCCATCTATTCCATTCACTTCTAGTAACCACCACTCATCAACACATATAACCACCATCTTTAAGCTTCAACTATGGAGCATTAGTTTGTGTTTTAGTTTGTGCTACTCAAGTGATCATTTTCAAGAAGGGTGTGATAGGAAGATGAGTGGTTTGGTCATTTTCTTAGTTATTAACAATATATAAATAATAAATAATCAATGAGGACATTTTATATATGGTATGAACTAAGACTTCAATAAAAACAAACAATGATGACGATCCAAGTTAGAATAGAAAATGTTAGAAACTAAACGCGTAAATTAATACAAACCATATGGACTACTCATGTGACTTAATCTTAAAAAAAAGAAGGTTTTGAAAATCGGATCGAAGACTGAACCAGCCGTCTTACATGTACGATGGTTCAACTGCTCCAACCGGTTGGACCGGACTAAAAAACCGGATGATGTCATAATTACATTATTATCAATTTTAATTTTATACAAACTTACATAAAATAAACAAAATAAATACTTTTTAAAATTTCCTTTTTTACCGGTTCTTACGGTTTATACATGAACGTCACCTAAGCCTTCAAGGCCCGCCTAAATTAATTATCTAGGTTTAAGTTGTATGGTCTTGATTTATGCAAAGGTACCACATAACACAATACACAAACTCCATCACTCTTTGGGACTTCAGTCTTGTTTCTCTAGTTATCTTCAGAGTATAGTTGTCCTCTCACCTTCCTGTGATTCCAGTAAAGAGTTGTTCATTATGTAAGTTTAAAGGAAAATAGCATTTTTTACATGATTTTTTGTGTGGTTATGTTAATTGGAGAATTTGAACCGAATATGTAAAGACTTTTTGAGGAAAAACACCATGGTTGTGGAGTACTTTGTTTATTTTTTAAGGTCCACATGCCAAACTTTAAAGATCTTGAAAAACATGTTGGAACAAATTCACTAGTTTAAATATTGCAGGTTCTATTTTGTACTTTTGGAAAGTTCAAGATTTTCTATATTTACTTATATTATTCCTTTCAAATTCAATGAACTTTGTATAACTTGCAGAAACGTTAAGTTATAACTCATGAAAAGTTAATATTATGGTTGTCTTATGAAATCAACTAAAAAGTAGTCATTTTCTTTTGGTTTTTTAGCCTACAATAGCAAAAACCATTTAGGTAGATTATTTGTGGATATTTTTTATCTTAAGAAAATTAATAGAAAATTAGTCAATTTGAACCAGCCTAATTATTTCCAGCGGAGTCGACTATATATAGATGAACACTAGTGCCCCCAATTGATCAAATTTCTAGATCCGCCACTGGTTGAATAGCTGATTGAACCATGTCCATGCCCATATCTCATCATTCTCTCCCTGTTTGTGTTGTTATGTACATCAACATCAATATAAAAAATAAAAACCACAAAATCATACCATTCTTTCAATACATTCAAGATGGAAACCAAATAGTGCGTTTATATCAACAACGTCATGATTCCCTCATCTCAAGTGAACATTCTTCGGATACTTAATCTGAAAACAACCAACCAACATTATTATTATTATTATTATTATAAATCAAATTAAATCAAATCATAGTATCATGTTGGATGGCTTGCTTATAGCTTACCTTTAGAGCAAGGAGTAGAGTGATGCTTTCCAAACTATGTTGTCCTCGGTCAAAATAATCTGCAAGGAATAAATAGTAGATATATCTGGACCCATACAAAAAAACAATTAAGGAAGAACACGAATCAAGTATACATTACAAAACGTAATTAACTCATAATCATAAGTTATATCTCCAGCTATTGAAGAAATTTACATCAAATAAACAAAGGGTAGAATAGTCTTTTTTGCATTCTGCCAACCAAAATGTAAATAGACTACATCTATATAACATTAATGGTAGTTTTTTATGCTTTTTATTTTTCTTCTTTTTGGTTCCTGTTAGTTCAACAAATTCATACTAAGATAAGATGGACAAGAGTTGGACTAAAATCACAAATAAGGTCGATCCAAAGTTCATGAAGGGGGCAATTGCTTTTGCGGAGATGGCTAAATGTTACGTTGATAGTGAAGGTCGTACACACTGTCCATGTAAAAGTTGTCTAAATGTAAGAAAGCATGCACCTGAAGTAGTTTGTAATCATATCATACATCATGGCATTTAAAAGTCATATAAAATATGGACATTTCACGAGGAAAGTCGTCAGGCAAATGAAATAAACAACGAGCATGATGAAAGTGATAATGAACCATATGACGGTGTCGATGATTTACTTGGTGACGCGTTTCATGTGGAAGCTGAACCTGAAGGAGTAGATGACAACGATGAGGTCGAGTCTTATAATCGATCTAGTAATCCAAATGTGGACAAGTTATTCGCTGATATGGAGAAACCTTTATTTCAAGGATGTGATACATTCTCTATACTAGGATTTATATTACGATTGATGCATGTGAAGGGAACATGTAAAATGACAAATGTATCCATGGATATGATACTAAAGTTATTGAGTGAGGCCTTCAAGGACACAATAATCTCTAAAACCTACTATGAAGAAAAAAAGTATTTGCGTACTATTGGAGTTGGATATGATTCAAAAGATGCTTGCAAGAATGATTGTGCATTGTTTTGGAAGGAAAATTTGGAATTGCAATCATGTCCAGTTTGTGGTACTAGTCGTTGGGTAGATGATAAATGTATCAAAAGAAGATACCAACCAAATTCTTGCGTTACATTCACATCATAAGTAGACTTAAGCGACTATATGCCTCTAGGTATACTGCAAAGGACATGCAGTGGCACGCTCACAACAAGTCTAAAGAAGATGGAGTTCTTAGGTATCCAACAAATGGAAAAGCATGTTTTTTAACTACACTATGCTTATCCATTTACATGTTTATGTGACTACAACAACAAGAGGGAGTGGTTCTAGAGAAAATACTCAACCGGCTTCATTAGCCATAGAGGAAGTGGTTCCAAGTAAACAGTAGACACTTTATTATTTTATTTATGATATTACAAATTATGCATAAGATGATGTATAATTTATGTCATGTAGATCAACGACAAAGGTGGAGGCGAGGCCCTAATATTAATAAAAAGGCTTCACAGATTTTGGAAAATCAACCTGATGCTTAAATTACATTGACAAGAGATACCTATACAAAGATATTCATTGGGGATTCGGCAATATCTTTTGCAACGGAGGTTGGAATTGTGATGTGGAGCTTTTGTCAAATGGAATTCCATACATGGGAGAAAGTAGCAAAAGAAAATAAAGAAGAAATGGTTAACAGATTACGTGTAAGTTATATTTCATTTTCCTCAATCTATTTATTTTTTTTCAAAATTTAAACTTCATAAATGGAAGTAGTTTATTATTAAAAGTTTATTAATAACGTTCATTTTTAATTTATTTATTAAATGTAGGAAAATTTTGAATTACCGCACGAAGATAAAGTTCTGATGGAGTATCTAGATGAACAAATGCGGAGGCAATGGAAACGCACATGAAATATTTTCAAAGATTATTGGAAGAAAAATGGAGGAACGACAGATCCACAATTAGCAAGATCTAAAATGAAGCCAAATTGTCATAGCGAAGAAGATTGGGGTTATTTGTGTGATTATTGGAAATCGGATAAAGCGAAGGTAACTATTAATTTTTATAAATCATTTAACTTCATCTTAGAATTGTTATTCTTTGTCATGTAGTATTATAAAACATGCGCTATCAACTACACAAAAATATACACCAGCAACAAAATTCTCTCAATCTTGTACATACACACCTTTTATGTAATTAACTCGTATTTATATATTATTAACCACGTATAGTTCAAATTTTGTAGCAATATGATGAACAAATGAAACATAATCGCGGAAAAGTTGTTATTCCAAGTAGAGGAGGCTCACGATCGATAGAAAATCACAAATTTGCAATGGTAAACTATCAAATTAATTCATATTTGAATTAATATATTCAAGAAAAACTCTTTTTTACCTTTACTTATATTAATCTTTATTAATGCAGAAAATAAAGAGACTCAGATGCCTCCCGACCCAATCGAATTATATCATAAGTAGCATTTTCATCCTATAAAGAAATGGAAAAATGATGAGTCACGCATTCAGCACGTAAGAATTATTTCTTGACTAATATTGATTTTTAGTTATAATATATTGATATTGGTGTTATATGTTATTATAATATGTTTTTATGTTGTATTTGGAAAATATTTTTCATCTCAAGGAGGAAGAATGCGCCAAACATAAAACATTACTATCTGGATGGGAACAAGCATTACTCAAGAAATGGAATACGACATAGAGAAAAAAGTCATTAAAACTGTTTGTGCCAAGCATAAAACATTACTATATGGATGGGAGGCTTCAAGTGGACCTGTTATGAGGAAAAAAGATATACATCCTTATTAACCACAAAAACATCTCAGTTAGCCTAAGATGAAGAAGATATGAAAAGTAAGATTGTTGCACTTGAGGAGGAGGTTCGAATAAATGAATAGAAAGTCAAACAAAGTGAGGAAAAATGTGAAAAAATGTTATAGTTTATTATCTCGAAGTTCCCTGATTCTTAAAACATATTATGTCCACCTGATGAAGATGAAGCCCGTGCGTACGATGACATAACAGATCTATCAGAGCAAGTGTAGAAAGCGTAACATTCATGACCATTCATTAAAAATTGGAAGTTCTTTCACATATGGTTTAGTTATTGACTAGTTTCATAGAGATTTTTGTTTGTTGTTTAAAATTTGGATATGATGTCTAAATTATGTTTTATTTATATAGTACTAGTTCATTTGTTGTATTAACAACAAATGCATTGTTTATATTATTCACTATAAATGTTAGTTAAAGACTAAACTTTAGATTGAAAATGTAGCTTTTACAACTAATTATTAGTAAACGTGTATTAATGACTAAACGGATATTATATTAGTAAATGTTAATCAGTCTTAAAATAAATATAGTTAAGACTAATGACATTGTATCTGAGAATGATATTTAGTCACAAAAAAGCAGGTTGGGGACTGAATGACATTCTCTTCAAGACTGATATTCAATAACTGAAAAATTAGATTAGGGATAAAATGACATTGCTTGAGACTGATATTCAGTCACTAAAAATTCAGTTTAGGAACTAAATGTCATTCTATTTGAGACTGACATTCGGTTGCTAAAAATCAGGTTGGGGACCGATTCAAAATGTATCTGGAACCAATATTCAGTAACTAAAAAAATCAGGCTAGGGACAGAATAAAAGTGTATCTGTGACTGATATTCAGTCACTGAAAAATTAGATTAGAGACTGAAGATGATAGTATTTAAGACTGATATTAAGTCCCTAAAAGATGCTATCAGAGACTAATATGAATTGAATAAGGATTTCAATGAACCATATTGGAGACTGAATGATATAGTATGTAGGACAAATTTTTCGTCCCTAAAAGTTATTACCAGGGACTGATATTACATAAAATCGTGGAATTAAAGAAAGCACATTAAAGAACAACGAGATAGTATCAGGGACTGATTATCTATCGTTGATAGTTTTACATATTAGGGTCTGATTTTGAGTCCCAGATATAAAAAATATCCACTATCTAGGACTATGTTTCTAGGACTTGCTTGGGACTAGAGACTGATTATTAACCATCAAAGACTAATTATGTCAGTCTCTAATTCCCCCTTTTCTTATAGTGTATTCCATTCTTTTCAAAAACTACCATTTACGAATAGGTCGAGCTAATAGCTTAAAACCATCGCCATAATCATCCATATTATGACTCGATGTTACTTTTACTCAAACCTTAGGGCCATGCCTAATGGTTCAAGCAATTTCAAATCATCGCCATAATCATCCATATTATGGCTCGATGTCACTTTTACTCGAACCTTACGGTCATGTCTAATGGGTCGAGCAATTTCAAATCATCGCCATAATCGTCTATATTATGGCTCGATGTTACTTTTACTCGAACCTTAGGGTCATGTCTAATGGTTCGATAAATTTCAAATCATCGCCATAATCATCCATCTTATGGCTCGATATTACTTTTATTCGAACCTTAGGGTCATACCTAATGGTTCGAGCAATTTTAAATCATTGCCATAACCATCCATATTATGGCTCGATGTTACTTTTACTCGAACCTTAGGTTCATGCCTAATGGTTCGAGCAATTTCAAATCGTCTCCATAATCATCCATATTATGGCTTGATATCACTTTTACTCGAACCTTAGGGTCATGTCTAATGGTTCGAGCAATTTCAAATCATCGCCACAATCATCCATATTATGGCTCAATTTCACTTTTACTCGAGCCTTATGGTCATTCCTAATGGTTCGAGCAATTTCAAATCATCGCTATAGTCATCTGTATTATGGCTCGATGTCCTTTTACTCAAACCTTAGGGTCATGCCTAATAGTTCGAGCAATTTCAAATCATCACCATAAACATCTATGTTATGGCTCGATGTTACTTTTACTCGAACCATAGGATCATGCCTAACGGCCCAATGTTATTTTTTCTCGAACTTTAGTCTCACATCTAGTAGTTCAACTAATTCCCAAACATTGCCATAAAATGCCTCACCATTCGATTCTCGGGTTAAAGCCCAGTGGATCAAGTTATATGCTAAACATAACATTTACGTTTGTAGGTAAAGCATTTAAAGATCTGACAAACACTTCGATTCAATAGAAAGGTTGGATATCATCCCTAAGCAATAAAATCGACAGCGAAACTACAAGCAACTTCCATGACCATACGAGCAGGAAGAAAAGTACTCGAACATATAATAAAACAAAAGTCCATCGTCATATAACAAGGTGCAATTACAAAATAACAAAACAAGAAAACTCGCCTAGTGGCAGGGGCAAAATCAAAAGTAACGATTACATCTTTAAACCAATACTAAAATTAGCATGACCCAACTTCATCCTCCGTGGAACAATCCACAACCTTCAGCAATTTCTTCAAACTACCCACGTCCATTCCTTCATCCTTTAGAGTAGATAAAAGGGAATACTTGTAGGTTGTCAGCTCAGCAAAATGATCAATAATTTGATGTTGTGCATCTGGGTATGAATACAAGACACTCTTATCCTTAAATTCTCCAGGATATTTTTCATTCATGTCAACACCAGCTTGATGAAGGCCAAGGTGGATGGCGAACATCTGCAGGGTAGCATTCACAGGGCCGAAGTCACTTGAATCTAATAAAGCACGAACAAAAAGAGGAATAACTTCTTTCACAACCCACCACAATTCCTCAGCTCCCTGGTCCACTTTGGCCTGGCAAGTGGCCACTTTCTGTTCCGTCAGGATCTGTGCATCATTCAACATAGAAATTTGAGCATCCCACTCAAAAATCAGGAGTTTCGACGCAATAAACTCCTCATCCAACAACTTAATGTTGACATCCTTACTCAAATAGGCAATCTACAATTGCGAAACATTCTCTGTGTATTGCGAAACTGGGGAAGTGAAGCAGCGAGGGTAATCAGTGTTGGCATATCGGCTTCTTTTCCTGTTATAACAATAGCTGCATAAAAAACGAAACAACCAAATCATAACAGAGATACAACAAAATATAAAAAGAAGGAAGCAAACATCAATTAAGAAAGAAAAGGAACATACGGTCCGACGAAGAAGGAGGATTAGAGATAATTGCCTCCATGTCCACGGTTTCATCCCATAGGCTCCTCATTCTCAGTCATGGTATCAAAGAGGATAGGGATAGGTGTAATAACCGAAAAATCAGTGGTTGACGCTACAAAGCAGCCAAACCCAGACACAAAGAGTTTCCGCTGGAACACACCAGCAACAGACAGGCTCTTAGGATTCTCCTTCTCTAAAGGGGGGTTCCTAAGGGTGTTTTCAGGTGAATTCTTAACAACATCCTTCGATCTTGATTTGGCCAAATGGGACGCTTCAGCCTCGATTTCAATACATTTCATCTTGCTATCTGGTTCAATCGGACAATCATGGAAGACAGTGGTTGTATGGCCTTCCAAGTTACGATCAGATCCTATAACATCGAGAACAGGAGGATCAACAAGATCATTCAAACTTCGGCTTCTTGTTTCACGATCAGAATGTTTCTGTTTGAGAGGATATATTTGAATAAGCTGGTCATCTTGAGCACTTTCGGAACACCTCTTTAGGATGAACCATATCGAGGAAGCTCTTGTAGACACTATGGGAGGTCTACCACGATCAGAATCCAATCTCACAACATTGGATCAAAGGTTAGGAGGAATAGATTTAGAGCTATCCGACTGAGAAACCTCTAGAACGGAATCCATGCTAGATTCTGAACGAGTCGGGGAGTCCAAGATCATCACCTCCTCTATAACTAGGGCAGGGTTCACATTATGCTTTCGATGAAGACGATTGAGAAGGGTTATAGTTTTTCCCTCAAATTTCCATAATTTTCTTACCCAAATGATTCCACTGGGGGCTCATACCCACCATACCCAACACTGCTTCATCAGGATCTGCCCATCGAACAAGTTGCTTGCCGACCACTTCATTATTAACATTTTGTCAGGCAGAGAGTTCATGGGTGGGGTCAGCAACCCTGTCAGCAGTTGCACCATACGCCATAGGACCAGAAAAGGCAGAGGAATGAACGTAAAAGAACTCTTACTTCCAATATTTGACAGAAGTAGGAAGACCATCACATAGGTCTACCGTACCATGGTAAAGGTAGAAGGAGACCCAGTCTCAATTGGACATAGGAAGGCAGAAGTAGCAAAATAGGGTAATAGACAACGACACATCCATGGAAACACGCAACACGGTAAAGCAAAGAACCTTGCAAAAGCCATTGGGGTTATTTGGTCGATGTGCAGACCAGAGTAATCCAGAACAGTTTCACAGTAAATCAAAATCAGGCAAGCGCAACCCAGACTTGAAGAATACTCGATAAACCCCCATGAAGGCTTCAGCACCATCAATAATGGCATCGTTGGCCTCCAGCAAACGAGGGTGGAACTTGGGATCGATATGGTACTTCCGAACAAGCATACCCATATTTCAAACGGTTAGTTTGGATTTCACCATTCCTATATGAGAAGTTCTAGTGCTTGCCATGTTTAGAAGAGAGGGAGAAATCGAAATGAAAAGTCGACAGAAGAAGAAAACTGACTATAGCTAAAAGAGAAAATGGTGAAACGAATTGTTTAAAACAGAATATTTATAGTGAGTCTAAAGCATATGAAGATTAATAGCCAGACAAAGTGGTTGGTGGATACTGTACCCCTATTCAAGTAATGGCAAATGAAGAGACGGTTACAGGGATCATCATTAGGACTGACATAACCGTCAGCACGTTACATCAAAGTTAATTCAGGAATTTTACACCCCTATCCGACCATAACGACTATAATATCGCTCTTACCAAAGTTTGCATCCTTACTCCATCGAATACATAGAGATACAAAATGGGGGGACTTAATGGGGGTATAATCTGGAAATACTTCTATCCTTTCTTGGACATCACGAACTGGCATGTTCGAAGATGCACGAGTCGTTAAACATTGAACTGGTATAATAAATTTTTAGGAAAGGAAAGAATAGAGGGAAGGTACAAAATGATGTCTAAACACTAATGGAAGTATCTCGAAACTATGAGGATACAGCCTATATGAGGATACGTGATGAAGAGAAAATGGTACAACCATATGACAACTGTATAAAGGTATGTATATTACCAATGGTCGTACCTTCGGGCGTTGCACCATAAATTCAATAAGATGGCACGTCAGGGTCGATGTAGGAAGAGCTTGCCACTTCCTATATCTCTATAAATAGATGTCTCGACACCACTAGAAAGTAAGTACGCTAAATCCACTTCTAGCTCTCGTGTATAATCCATCGAATATACAACCTTTTGCTAACTAAACCGTCAGAGAATCGTTTGTGATCCCCTACCAGGCGGTTGCTTACGGTTTGTTTGTAATCTTTAGGTCAATCTTATTCCCAGTGGAGATCGGATCCTAAAATGAAAGATGGAAGACGGATCTAATGGTATCTGAAATAGATTATACCAAAATAATACAAATGTTTCGTGTTTCCTCTTTCCTAATACTAATTTTTAGCTCCCATCAAAGTAATGGTTTTTATTATTTTTGGTAAAAAATGCACATCAAATAGGGATAACATCCCGTAAAAAATTCTGCTTATGTAATACATAACATTCATGTGACATTATAGACCTTGGATTGACCTGGCCTACGCATCATCTACCATATATGTTAGGTTACTATAGTAACTTTCTTGGTTGTTTATCACAAACCACTTCAAGGTGACTTATATTTTCTTCTATCTATATGATGACGTATGTTAATCATTATATTGGATCACATCAACCTTCTTTGTTTGACACTTTTGTTCCTATATCAAGAATGAAAACTATGAAAACTGTTACTACACTTAAGAATGTTTATGTGTGTTTATTGATACTTAATCATCAAAGAAGGTCTAGAAACATCTCCCTCGTTAATGATGGACAAATACCTTTGATTATATATACCCCACTACATTCGTCCATTTGTAGATGATTGTATCAAATATTACTGCCATTTTCTTTATATATATTAATCTCATGTCCCCTTAAGAACAGTTCCCTCCTCCTATTGGTTCAACTTTTTTTTTTTTTTTTTTTTTTTTTTAAGTTATGGGGAAGACCTCATTTACACCGCCTTAGCTACAGTACCTCACCGGTGGTACTGTTCATCAGGTTTAATTCTCAACCTGGTTCACTGCCTCGATTTCATTCCAGCATTTTCCTTCACTCTTTAACAGACGATCCAACCCCTCTTACCCACCATCTTCTCCACCGACTGTCACCACTACCATCGGCCTTTGTTCTATCATACACCTTTTCCACTGCCCGGTCCTCTGCTCTGCTATTCCAGCCGTGGATCATCACCCACCTGTCTTGCACGTCCAGCACCGTCGACCACTCCTACTATCTGCCATCGTTACATCGACCAAAATCGACACTACTCATCACTGCACTCATGCTACAAAGATATAGCTGGTACGCCTTCTTCCGCCTTCAATCTCTGAAGCTACTCCATGCACCATCTTCTTCCTCCTACATCTGGTAAATATTTAAAAAGGTAATGCTTTTCCTAATTCTCTCCCCTTCATCCCCTGTTACTAAAATCTGATATCTAGGAAAAAAACCGTCAAAGCTCAAGAAGAAAGAAAATGGTGGTTAAGGGTGAAAAAATCAATGGTTTCTAAGTATCTCATTAATGGTGTGTGTGTGTGTGTGTGTGTGTTTTTTGTGTTTATAGGTATCGAAGCAGCCAACAACAACCAATCAGATTTTGAAGCTCTGACCTCAGGTACGATTTTACACCTAGATTCATGTGGTGTTTGGGTTGTAACTGGTCGAAAACATCACCGTTTTTCCTTGCTTTCATTCCTAATCTTCTGTGACTTCGAACATCTAATGTTAGGTATCATTTCCAAATTTGAACACTATTAGACCAAGGTAAGTTCAAAAATATTTATTTTTATAACCATGATATTTGATATTTTTAGATTAAGATTAAGATTGCATTTGATGTTGATTCTTATATTCATCAAGTTTTTACTACCATGTGCTCGATGAAACGTTTCAGAGAATTAGTTGTTGATTAAACTTGGTTGGGTTATGATGGATTGAAAAATTAGTATGTTTGAATTCACGTTGGGTGCAAGAGATGGTATTGTTACATATTATTCACAATCAAACTCATGTTGTAAATTAACAGTTTGTTACATATGGAGGGCATAGATTCCACATTTGCTAACTAATTCTCTTCAATTATTGATGTGGCTATTGATGAGAATTTTGTTTTGTCTCAAACAGATTTAATTAGCTTATTATATTTCAAATAACATGAAAACTAAAGTAAATTTCTTAACATAGATTCAAATTCGAATTTTTTTTTTCTGTTTAAGTTTAAAAACAATCCTAAAATGTCATGTATCCTACAACATTGTTACCAGAGGTACTGTTCATCGGGTTTAATCCTCAACCTGGGTCATCGACACTCTGACACCCTGTTCTCAAGTTTTTTTAAAGAATGAAAGAAGAGGAAAGGGAAGGGAATGGAAGGAAAGACGTGTTCTCGAGTTTTATTTAAGTAGAGAAAGGGAAGGAAAGGAAAGGAGGGGTGTTCTTGAGTTTCATTTAAGAAGGGAAAAGGAACGAAATGGAGGGATTGAGAGGAGAAGAAATGACTTATTTTCTATGATTTCTTTCTTTTCAATTTTGAGATTATTGGGAGAGAAAGGAAGAGAAAGGAAATAGAAGGAAAGGAAAGGAAAGGTTACTCCTTTCTCTTCCTTTCCTTCCTTTCCTTCCCTTTCCTTCCTAAAAAACTCTTGAACGAGACATAATACAAAACAAAAATGAAAAATAGAAGCCAATTTTATCTAGTAACTCAATGGTGTACCTGTTAAACTTATAAAATTGAACAGTTATATAGATAGTTTCTATAAGACCACTTCATAAACCATGTGAAGAAGTTATAACTATAGAAATGAGCTATTATGAGTTGAATTTTCTATCATTTTTCTTCATAATTTAAGTATTTTTCCTAGGTGAAATTCTATAAAAAGCAAAAAACATTTATTGATTAGCTTATTATATCACTATACTTTTCATTCTTATTAAAAAATATATGTCGTTGGATTGGATGGACTAGGCAATTTAAGTTAAATTGGAAGCCTTTGTCCATGTTGATGGTTTGGAGTTTGAGGTACTAACCTCCACTCAGATTTTTCATTTGAGGTAAAAAAAAAATTGTACTTCAATCCTGTTGTGTTTTTTATGGCAGATTACAGACATACTTAACGACATAGATATTCAATTCATTGGATGTGTTGATGTGTTTTCTTTTTTCTTTAATTTTTTGTTGGATACATTTATATAAAGGGGATGGTTTTTTACAGAATTCCTATTTCTTGATGAAAGAGATGTAAATTTGTTAATCGTTGGTTATGTTAGTACTACTGGTATGGTTATCCTTTTCTTTACTTGTATTCAAGTTGTGTGATTTTCTTTGTTTTCCATGCATCCCTCTCCCAATAACAATATTGGTCAGCCCTAATTCCTACTAGCAACAAGAGAAAATGACAAACACACGTTTTTAGAGTTGCCATATCTCAAGCTTTCTCCCTACTATTATCATTCTTCTTGTTCTGTTAATTGGGTTGGTAGAGTCTTCGATGTTAGAAATTTAATAGAACAAAAACTTTTACTGATTGTTGTAGGATAAGGCTCACATATTTAACTAAATTATGAATCAATTTACCAAGTTTTATAACAGAGTATTGTTTATTGTTGTAGACATGATGATTTATTTTTTGTGTTTTAGGTATTTGCAATGAAGTGTATACAAACTGTAGCAGTAGCTCCGCGCGAAGAACAACAGTTTTTGGAGGTGATTTGGAATGTATCACATGTAAGACATTCGAACATCAAAGACTGAAGGGTATATACGAGAAATAGTATTGTACTTTCGTTTAATTTTGTATTGTAGCATTTTACTTTCACTTTTTCTTATTATAGCATCCTACTTTCATTACGTCCAATGTAACACCTTTGAGAATCAAAGTTGATATGATTTACTGTGGTTACCAATTAATGCAATGAACTATACATGCACACAAAAACAACTTCCAAACCCCGTAACGCGGGGAACACTTCGAGTTTAGAATAAGATAAGTTTATTTCTAAGTGAATTAGTATTCTTATTGAAATAGTTGGAATCTTATTTTCTAAAGATGTATATGATATTGTGTAACACTCATAAAAATTACAAGAAAGTTAAACTTTTTAAAACCAACCAATTTCACAAATTGTTTATAATCATAGTTTTCAAAGCATGTTCAACGTCAGAGTCTCCCAAAATCATTAGTCAAAAACATGAGGATGCGTACGGTCATGCCTTCGCCTTCCTGTGATCATTTGAAGTACCTGAAACATAACCCAAAACAGTAAGCCAACGCTAAATGGGGTCCCCGAAAGTACCGACACATAACATAAGCATGACAGAAATAACATGCATACAGAGCCTTCAGCCTGGCTGGAATTCCCCACCAACCTACAGTCTATCTGGTACACTCATAGAACCTTCAGCATGTCTGGTACGTCTCATCGGGCCTTAAGCCTATCTTGAACGTTCTTCGGGCCTTCTGGTATGCCCCTCAGGCCTGCAGTCTATCCGAGACGCCTTGGATCTTTGGCCTTTAGTCTATAGTGGTCCGCCTCAATCCAATCACACATAAACTATGTCTACATATACATAACATATAAGCATACAAAAAACCAGTCAATAGACAATCAGACAAATCTTACAGATCACTAATCATAGCATCATCCTATATATCAGGATACATATCTAATAGATCACTACATCATACCAACATACGATAAACTAGTATAACACTCCAATGGACCGGACTTAGTGCCTTCGACCCGAAAGTACAGTGAGGAAAACTCAGCTAAAAAACTGAACAAAAGCTGATGAGGTCTCGACGTCTAATCTCAGCTCTCTAACCGACACCTATTCCCACCAAATGACCAATTTTCATCAAAATCCCAAAATACCCTCAATGTCAAACTTGATCAAAGTTAAAGTCAACCAGTCAAACCAACTAGGTCAACTGATTCAACCCAGCCAAATCAACCTAACCGAGTCAACTCAGGGTGCGGACGCAGGACGTACTTCAGAGGTACGCTATGCGTACACGAAGCCTCGCAGGTTGACCACCATTGGAGTGGTTAACCTCGTACGCATGGCATACTCCAAGTACACGGGAGGTACCCTCGCAAATCCAAAAATTCCATTAAGAGCTTAATGGCTTAAGCTCTTACGTCCAAACTTCAGATCCATGGCTAAAATACTCTTAGGTGTCATAAAGTCTCAACAAATTTATGACTTAGCATGACCAATAAGTGCTTAACTCAAGGTCTCATTCCATTAAGACCTAAATGACGCATGAAGTGAGACTAACCATTTGGAACCCATTTTTATGACTTAAGACCCCTCTTAGGGTCTGAAAGGACAACTTAATGGTCAAGAACATATCATGCTCAAGATCTAACACTTTTGGGACCAAAAACTCCATAAAGACATCTAAATCTAGATCTATATGCTAGAGGGATAAAGTTGCAAGCTTTATACCTTAGGAAGGTTGCAAATGATTTAGAAATCCTAGATCCAAGTGTTTCTCTCCTTCAAGATGAGCTTGGCTTCCTTCATTCTTCTTTTTCTAAGGAACCAAAATACACACTCTAAGCTTGAAAATGCTCTTCAAGGTAAAAATAGGATTGCAAGGATATATGAAAGGGAAGGAAGTAGATAAGGTGGATAAAATGAGGCCATAAGAGTGCTTAAATGCAAGTCATACCCTAATTAGGGTTTCCATATTTGCCAAGTATGCCCAACATACACCGATATACGCCCCGCATACTAGGGTACACCCTAGTACGCTCAGCGTACACCACATACACATTGCGTACTCCTAGTATTTTTTTATTATAGGGTTGAAATTAGAAGTACCTTATCATTGGGATGTTACAATTATCCTCCACTTAGTGTAGACATCGTCCTCGAAGTCTGCTGCGGCAAATAACTCTGGATAATGCTCCCTCATCTTAACCTCCGGCTCCCAGGTCTACTCAGAGCCTCTCCGATGCTGCCACTATACGTTTACCAAAGGTATCTCCTTGTTGCGCATGACCTTCATCTTCCTTTCTAGAAGAGCCACTGGTCTCTCAACATAGTTCAAATGCTCATTGACCTGAATATCGTCCAAAGAAACCATTGCCTTATCATCTAATACACACTTTCACAACTATAAAACATGGAAATGTCGTGAATCTGACTAAGATCCTCAGGTAAATCCAACCTGTAAGAAACCTTGCCATCCCTGGCAATCACTCGAAAAGGTCCAATATACCATGGACCCAACATCCCCCTCTTCCTGAAGCATATCACACATTTCCAAGGCGAAACCTTCAGTAATACCATATCATCGACCTGAAACTCCAACTCGGATCGGCATTGGTCATCATAGCTTTTCTTCAAACTTTGAGTTATCTACAGTCTTTGGCTGATGTGTAGAATAAGCTTCGTGGTATGAAGGACTACTTCGGTCCTTCCCATGACCTTGTGACCAACCTCACCCTAACAAACCGGGGTACAACACCTCCGACCATACAAGAGCTCAAAATACGGAGCACCAATGATCAAGTGATTACATTGTTGTAGGAGAACTCCGCAACAGGTAGGTAGGAATCCCAACTCCCACCAAAATCGATAACACAGTCTTGCAACATATCCTTGAGGGTCTGTATCATCCGCTCACTCTGGCTGTCAGTCTGCGGATGATATGGAGTTCTGAAATGCAACCTCGTGCCCAGTTCCTCGTGGAACTTTTGTCAGAAATAGGAGGCGAACCAAACATCACTGTTGAAACAATGGAGACCGGAACCCTATGCATCGGTCAACTTTTTCGGCCGAAGAGCTTTCCTAAATAGCCAAAAAGTGGACACTTTTGGTCAATCAATCCACGATGACCTATATAGCATCAAATCCCTTTGCCGTCTTTGTCAACTTGGTGATAAAATCCATAGAGATCTGCTCCCATTTCCACATGGGAACCTCCATAGGCTGCAACTTGCCATGCATCCTGTGATGCTTGGCCTTGACCATCCTATATGTCTACCACCTCTCAATATACCAAACTATCCCCCTCTTCATACAGGAACACCAATAACTTAATCTCAAATCCCAATACATCTTGGTGGCCCCGGTGTGTATAGAAAAGCGAGACTTATGAGCCTCCTCTAACACAATCTGCTTGACCCGCCAGAAACTACAACCCATACCCAACCACACTCGTTCAACAACCCTCGACTATCTGTGACAAAGTGGTCAATCTCACCCGTAATCCTTTCTTGTTTCCAGTTCTTCTTCCAAACTCCATCAATCTGAGCCTCCCTGATCAATCCCAAAAGTAGGGAATCAACTGATATTCTCAAACACACTTCCCCACCCTAAGACCCAGCCGGCTTGCATCTCAAAGCATCCAGTACCACATTCGCTTCACCAAGATGGTAAAGGATCTCATAGTCATAATCCTTGACTACGTCCAGCCACCTATGTTTCCTGGTGTTCAGGTTCGGATGATCCATCAAATATCTCAAACTCTTATGATCCGTGTAGACAGTACAACGGACCCCATAAAGGTAATGGATCCAAATCTTGAGGGAAAACACCACTTCCCCCAACTCCAAATCATGTGTGGGGTATCACGTCTCATGCGGCTTCAGCTTCCGTGAAGCATAAGCGATCACTCATCCTCTGTGCATAAGAACCACCCCTAAACTGGTGATGGATGCATCACAGAGTACCACAAAATCCTCGAACCCCTATGGGAGGGTCAATATTGGGGCCTCACATAACCTCTGCCGAAGAGTCTCAAATGCTGACTGCTACTCACGGCCCCATCGGAAATCCAACCCCTTCCTTGTCAGACGAGTTAGGGGTACCGCAAGCTTGGAGAATTCCTGAATAAACCTTCGATAGTTCTCTAGAAAACCCAAGAAACTCCTGATATCCGAGGGAGATTTTGGAACCTCCCACTGCATCATAGTCTCGATCTTGGCCGGATCGACCAAAATCCCATCTTGGTTAACGAGGTGCCCAAGGAATTGGACCACTCGTAACCAAAAATCACACTTTGAGAACTTGGCATAAATCCGTTCTCGCCTCAAAACCCCCAGAAGCTCTCGAAGGTGCTCCTCATGCTTCTCTCTGGTCTTGAAATATAACAAGATATCATCAATGAACACGATAACAGATCGGTCGAGCATCGGCCTGCATACCCCATTCATAAGATCCATAAATACAGTAGGCGCATTGGTGAGCCCAAATGACATCACCACGAGCTCATAATGCCTATAACGATTCTGGAACACGGTCTTCTCCACGAGGTAGACAGTTTCTATGGGGCGTAGGCCTCCTAAAAGGTAACGGAGGCGTGCAAAGGTTTCCTTGGGCTGGACAGAGATTGACCCTCGAGTGCAAAGGCAGAAGGGAGCTTGCCTGCAAGACCCACCCGTCGAGCAGGGACGAAAGTCGGCCGAGTAGCGGCATGACATATTCTAAAAGATATCCAATAGATCCTATATTAAAAATAAATTAAATTCCCAATTTCTAATTCTTAATTAATATTAATTTAGGGGATTCCCTCCCTTTTTTTTTTGATTTTTATGATATTTTCAACTTTAGAGCATATATTCACTCATATTTCCTTTTCAATTGTTTCAATTGTAATTATAGTCCTCTCTTACTCTCACCTGATGATACCCAGACCTCATATCTATCTTGGAGAACCAAGATGCCTCTGCAACTGATCAAAAAGGTCATCAATCCGCGGAAGGGGATAACGGTTCTTCACCGTTAACTTGTTCAACTCCTGGTAATCAATGCACATCTGGTATGAACCATACTACTTCTTGAAGAACAGTAATGAAGCTCCCCATGAAGAACTGATCGGTCTGATGAACTGCTTGCCTAGAAGCTCCTAAAGCTGAGATGACAACTCCTGAACCTCAGGTGGTGCCAAACGGTATGACGCCTTGGCAATCAGGGCCGCACCTGGCACAAGATCAATCCTGAACTCAACCTGCCTCTCAGGAGGCACACCAGGTAACTCCTCCGGGAACCCATCAACAAACTCCTTTATAATTGGAACCTCTGAAACTTAAATCTGATCCCCAACTCGAATATCAACCACATAAGCAAAGTATCCCGCACACCCATGCTGAATATACTAATGAGCTCTGGCCGTTGAACAAAACCCAGAACCAACCCTGGTGCCCTCTTTATAGATAACCAATTCACCCCCACTTGGGGTTCGAATCACCACTCGCTGACCCTCACAATCAATCATGGCACCAAACCTACTCAGCCAATCTATACCCACTATCATGTATACATCCCCAATGGGGATAGGGATCAAATCAATTGGATAAGGCACTTTGAAGATCTTCAATACACAACCATGATATACTGCAGATGCAGAAACCCCGTGTTCGTTGGCGATGGAAACTCGCAACGGACACTCTAACTCCCCAATAAGCATATCAAACTCCCTGCTGAAAGATTGAGATACAAAGGACCGACTCGCTCTTGAGTCAAATAACACAAGAGCATACAAAGAGTTCACTAAGAACGTACCTATTAGGAGCATATACATAAGCATAAGATAAAACATAATCAACAAAATAACAAATAGAACATACCAGTGACGACATATGGAGTTGCTCTGGCCTCCACGGCAGTGAGCTGAAACGCACAACCTCGAGCCCTCATGGGCACTTCCCTCCCCTAGTGTCCATCGATGATCCTCAAAGTAGTTGGCGCCAGGGCCTACGTCAGATTGGCAGGGAGCAATGGACAGTTGACCTTCACATGGCCAACCTGATTACAGTGATAGAAAATTCTGGAACTTTGAACTGGAGCCGGATGGCGGCAATCCCTCGCATAGTGCCCAACCTTGACACATTTGTGGCATACACCACCTAATCAACAGCCCCCCTCATGAACCTTGACACATTAGCGGCCTTGAACCGCTTCAGCGCAGGCTGCGACTGCGTCAAGACCGCTCTCTGCTCCCTTGTCTGGAGCTCCATCTCAATCTCATGCCGCTTGGCGGCCTCCTGCTGATGGGTTTTGAGCATAACATACAATCCTATGTGTGCATGCAACCCTAATTGAAGATTTATGTTTTCTCTAATTGAACATACAAGTATGAACAACAAAGTATAAACCCAAGATCTATGGGTAAAAATCAAAAATCACATAAGAAGGGTTATGAGTCATACCTTTAAGATTGTTTTTGTAAACAATCTTGAATCCTTGCTTGAAAGACCTTTGGTAGCAAGCACCACAAGTGTCGTGCCTCTAATGGTTCACAAATAAACTCAGGCAACCAAGGAAAACTATATATAGAGAGAAGTAGATCAAAATTTCGGCCAAGGCACTTAGAATGAAGGGTTAGGCCGAAATTTAACCCTAAGGAGGGTTTATACAGGTGTTAGGAAGGTATTGGATAAGGCAGGTGTATCCAAGATAACCATAATCCCTTAACTTCCTCCCTAAGGCATCCAAGGCACCCTTAGAGCCCAAGGAAACCCTAGGAGCATCTAGATTTTGTTCCCCCCTACTATAAGGAGGTTTTAGAATTTCCCAATGCTCTACTATTTATCAATGTCAACTTAAGTCCCTAAAGTTTTAATTAATTTCTTTAATCCCAAAATTAATTCCAAATTAATTTCTGATTAAATATTAATTAAACAATATGATTTCTAATTAATATATTATTTCCATAATACATTAATAAATCATTTATTTTGATTTTTAATCAATTTAACAACCAAGTAATAAATTAATAAATCATTCTTCTCCCACTAACAATTATCCTATTCAATTTCCAGGTTTGAAGGCAGCCCAAAAGGACTGTGCTACTCTCAATTCAAGATTATACCAATTATAGTTATGGGATTAGACGCCTAATCCAATACCTGCAACTCCAATAATGAACCATAACGTTGAATGGATATAAACTACCTAATATTCGTCTTGAGCATGCTCAAGTAGCGGGTCATCTGAGCTTTGCTCAGAAGAAGCAAACTCAAGACAAAACATGGCCCTCTGTGTGATCATCTTGGTGATCTTTGTCATCGACTTGGTCCCCTGTCTCAAATCCAAATAATCCTAGGCCAACCTCTCACTCTCCACCAGCGGCATATATCTAGAATAGAACATCTTCGATAACTGCTCCCAAGTCACAACAACTCTCTGCTCAGAAGAATACGAGCTAGTAACAAGTCTCCACCAATCATTTGCTCCGGACCGTAAAAGGTTCAGAGTGCACTCGACCTTCTAGTCAGCTGGGCAAGAGCCAGGTAAGAAACATCCCTCAATTTTAGACAACCATTTCATGGCTATGAACAGATCCTGCACTCCATC
This sequence comes from Lactuca sativa, assembly GCF_002870075.4. NCBI lineage: Eukaryota > Viridiplantae > Streptophyta > Magnoliopsida > Asterales > Asteraceae > Lactuca > Lactuca sativa. The sequence goes on along the minus strand of NC_056630.2, from coordinate 135,382,405 downwards.
AAATGTTAGGGGCTTCGTATTGTCGAAGTCCCAATACTGAAAGGCTGTCCCATCACCAATCTCAGTAGTTGCGATGGTTGTGGTGGCTGTAGCAGCAACAGCCTTAGACAATGCAGCGTATCGCTTATCAAAGTGTTGGTTAGATGTCTAATCCCATAACTATTATTGGTATGTACTTGACCCGAGAGTAGCATGGTCCATTTGGGTTGCATAACACCATGACAATTTGTTAGGATGGACTCTTGAGAAAAGGTTATATATGATTTATTAATATATTATAAGTTCTAATATATTAATATGAAATCATATGTTTTAATTAGTATTGATCAAGAATTAATTTGGAATTAATTTAGTGATCAAAAGAGACTAATTAAATCTATGGGGACTAATTATGGTAATTAGTTATAGTTATATGTGTTGGGCTTATGATCCATGTTGGACCAAGTTTATCTATGGACGCATAAAGAGTTAGGCCACATGAACCATGGATCATAGAACCCATGGGTATGGATTTGGGTTATACCCATGACCCTTGAAATCCTACATATAAATACATAATCCATAGCCTAAAAACGCCTACTTGTAGTTCTTGGAGTTCTTGGAGGTGTTTTTGGTGCATGAAGATTATCTCTCAAGAGCCACCTTTGTCCTAGGTGAGTTGTGAGCCATTTGAGGCATTCATACTTTTGATGCTAAGCTCTTAAGGCCAAATACAACAAGGTTTCAAGCTACATAAAAAGGTATGTCATCCTAACTAGTATTTCATATTGTTAATGTCATTTGTATGCTAGTTATAGGCTTAATGCTTTGGAAACACTATTACATGTATAATTAGAGAAAACATAGATCCAAGACATTTAGGGTTGTATGTGCACCATAGGATGTTCTAGTATACAAAACCCAACACAAAGTATTGCACCATAGCGGTCATAATAGACCCAAATATCTCTGACATCTGTACTCGAAAGACGAAAAAAACCTCCTCTTGAAGGATCTCCCTGACCCGATCCTTTGATAAAGCTGGCCTATCATGGCTACCAACTCCTGATCCTAATCCGGATCCTGTCTCAAATCGTGTTGCCGTCACCATACTAAAAATAAACTAGGGTGATATCTGATAAAATTCATATCATACAAGGGGAACCAACTCCCAACAAAGCCCTAAGGGTTATGACTTCCATGCTACACGTACGCGCCCTATGCTTTCTGTAGTACGGGTACATACTACCTTTTACACCTACCCATATTTGTCTCCAGGATCATCATAATAATCCTTACAATACACACTAGGATATGCATACTCTCAATCCTCACTCCCTAGAGGAAAGATAATCATCATGGAACTGGGGGATGACCTCACACAACTCATATATGAAGTTTCCACCAACCCTACAACACTCGTGTATTCTAATCACACATAACACTAGACCCTATAGACCGTCAAATATCTGATCCTACCCTAAGACCTTCATAAAAAAAGAACATGAAATGAGGCCAAACCAAACCTTCTTAGGCTATAGAATCTTAGTTATGTACAACTATGATGCATACACTAAGCAACTATAGTAATGATGTCAATTCCATATAAAGAAGAACCCTAGGCTATCAGGCATCATATATTTAGGCAATTCTATCATGCAATTCCTGAAGATCCCTAGCCAATCACTAGCATGATGTTCTAACATATCACAAGATCAAATAACAGTGTGGTATTTTGGGGTCTACTTACTGGATTTGGTTGATCGTACACATGACATCCTCCTTGATTATTTTGAAAACAATTTGAAAATCATTTTTTAAATCTTTTTCCTTAGTTTGAGACTGGATTCACACGATTGTTCCTACAATTCACTTAAATCAAGGCTCTGATACCAACTTGTAACGCTTATAAAAATCACAAGAAATTTAAACTTTTTTAAAACCAACCAAATTCACAAATTGTTTACAATAATAGTTTTCAAAACATGTTCAACGCCATAGTCTCCTAAAATCATAAGTCAAAAACAAGAGAATGTTTACGGTAATGCTCTCGCTTTTCCACGATCATCTGAAGTACCTGAAGCATAACCCAAAATTGTAAGCCAATGCTTAGTGAGTTCGCCAAAGTACCAATATATAACATAAGCATAATACAACAAACATGCATAAAAAGCCTTCAGCCTGAATGGAATGCCCCACCGGCCTACAATCTATCTGGTATGCTCACAACACATTCAGCATGATAGGTATGCCACACCAGGCCTTCAGCCTATCTAGAACGTTCTCTAGGCTTTCAGCCTGACTGGTACGCCCCTCAGACCTACAGTCTATATGGGACTCCCTAGGTCTCTTGGCCTTCAGTGTACACTGGTCCGCCTCAACCCAACCACACATAAACCATGTCGACATATACATAACAAATAAGCGTACATATTGCTAGTCAACATACAATAAGATAGATATTACTTATCAATAAGCATAACATCATCCTATATATCAGGATACAGATCTAACAGATCACTACATCATACCAACATACAATAAATCAGGATAACAATCAAATGGGACAGCCTTGGTGCCTTCAACCCGAAAATACATTGAGGAAAACTTACCTCACAAACTAAACATAAGTTTAAGAGGTCTCGACTCTGAATCTCAGCTCTCTAACCGACACCTATTCCCACCAAACGACCAATTTCCATCAAAAATCACAAAATACCCTCAAGTTCAGACTTGGTAAAAGTCAAAGTCAACTTGTCAAACCAACTAGGTCAATTGCGTAAACCTAGTCGAGTCAACCCAACCGAGTCAACTCAGGTTATGTATGCAGGGTGTACTCCAGAGGTACGTTGGGTGTACACAAATCCTTGCAGGTTGATCACCATCGGGGTGGTTGACCTTGTACGCAGGGCATACTCCAAGTACACGTGAGGTACCCTTACAAACCCAAAAATTCCATTAAGAGTGTAATGGCTTAAGCTCTTACATCCAAACTTCAGATGCTAGGCTAAAATACTCTTATGTGTCATAAATTCTCAACAACTTTATGACTTAGCATGACCAATAAGTGCTTAATTCAAGGTCTTATTCCATTAAGACCTTCTAAAGGATGCATGAAGAAGGATTAACCATTTGGAACCCATTTTTATGAATTAAGACCCCTCATAGGGTCTGAAAGGATAGCTAATCGTCAAGAACATACCATGCTCAAGATCTATCATTTTTGGGACTAAAAACTACGTAAAGACATCCAAATCTAGATCTGTATGCTGGAGGGATAAAGTTGCAAGCTTTCTACCTTAGGAAGGTTGCAAATGATGATGAAATCCCATATCCAAGTGTTCCTCTCCTTCAAGGTGAGCTTGGCTTCATTCCTTCTTCTTCTAAGGCACCAAAATACACACTCTAATCTTGAAAAGACTCCTTAAGATGAAATGAGGGTTGCAAGGATGTATGATAGGGATGGAGACATATAAGGTGGGTGAAATGAGGCCATAAGAGTGCGTAAATACATGTAACACCCTAAAAATTAAGGTTTCCATATCTGAAAAGTATGCCCAACGTACACTAATGTATTCCCCGCATACTAGGGTGCACCCTAGTATGCTTAGCGTACACCACGTACGCATGGCGTACTCCCAAGGCCAATATTGTAACAATGCCACTAGGGCTCATTTTGTACACTTTCTTGAACTTAGGGACCAAAATGCAACTTAATTAAATTATAGGATTGAAATTAGAAGTAGCTTATCATTAGGATGTTACATATTGCTAGTTGAATATCACCTTTTTAAAATATATCTATAATTTATTTGATGGTTTGTCTTGTCGGGCATTTACTCATAGAAAATGATACTGATTTTGACATAAAGTAATTCTTATAACCATCTTATGGATATAAAAATTTGAATGACAACATTTTCATTAAACTAAAAAACTAAAAATAATCTAGAAAATACCAAGGATTTATATCAAGTAATAAGAAGTTTTGGGTCTTAAAGTCATCTCATTCAAGTAACATTAATATTCATACTCCTATATTTTACATGTGTCTATGAGTCTTGTTAACAAAAATAGGTACGAATGTTTAATGATCCTAGTTCATTTATGGATACTTAAACATACATATACTAATATGAAATAAAATAAAATGTGTACTTGAATAAATATTGAATCTAAACATATCTAATAATGTTGACGTTAACATTATAATTTATCAATGAAGTGTTACTACTCTAACTCAAATAAAAACCTTATTCACTTTCTACATATTTTTCTTATGTAAATCTTATAAAGAGGCTTCTTTTGGAAAGTTGCATTTTTTCTTTCGTGGAGATTTAACATACCCTGGCATCGTAACTATCAATAATGTCATGGATGAGAAGGTATCTTGTAAGTTTATGTTTAGTCTTCTAGTGGGGCATTGGCTCTTTCTTCTTAGAGAAATTACAACGTCAAAAACGAACTTCAATCGTTCTTGAAATATTAGTGACATCTTTATATATTTATATTTGGTGGGATGTCAAGTCCACCAAGCAAATTACACCCTTTTGCTTGCAAATAAAACGTAATATAGTAGTAAAAAGGGGATCGATCCATGGGGAAATGGTTTTATTCAATCACCAATGCAATATAAATGAACAAGTGAAATTAAACTAACTAACTATAATTAAACTAAAGGGGAAGGGGCTGTGAATTGTTTGAAAAACTAAAGGACTTGAATAACTAAAAAGCTTGCAACTAAGAAAGATAGTGAGATGCTAAAATATTGGAGAAAATTGGTCAACAAAGGCAATTCAACACAATGGACATGTATTTGTCTATCCTTAGGATTCAATGCTCACACATACATAAAGGAATCATGGTCCATAAGCTAGAGATGATTTCTACCATCATAAGGCCCTTATTCTAAGCAAATTTAATGATTCAAGTGGGGGAGAGTTGTAACATCTTGTTTCAAGACATTTCTTAATTCAGGGTTTGTGGACCGTAATTCGACCATGTAAGGCCTTGGGTCTCGTCGATACATTTTCGTATATATAAAGATAATCGAAAACATAGTCGAAACAAAGAAGTTATGGTTGTTTGAAGTTAAGTAAAGGGAGTCTAGTAGTACGCAGAGTGTACACAAGGGAGTACATAGAGTGTACATGTTGAGGGCTAGACGTGTTATTAGTGGAGTACACAGGGCATACCCAAAGTTACGCATATCGTAATTTCGTAGTGTGTAAACCCTAATTTCGGGGTTTTAAATGTCTCTCACACCTTGGGGGTTCTTCCTATCAGTAACCTCCAACCTATTGAGCCTCTAACTCGAAACCCTAGCCTCCTCTCATTTATTTTGACCCTTGGCATCATTTATGAGCTTATTTCTCCATTAGAAGGTGGAATCTTGAAGTACAAGGTGGTGGCAAAGTGTATGGAAGAAGGATTCAAGTATAGATCCAACAAGATTACATCATTTCTAGACCATTATGAGTAAAAAAGCTTCAAACTTGCTCATTAGTTTCATACATCTTGTTAATTTTCATTTATCACTTTTTGGTCACTTTAATGCAAAAAGTTTAAATCTTGAAAGTTTGTGACCTTATTACGGATAAAGTTAGAAACCTTATCCATCTTAACATCATATTGATTTAGATATGAAGTTTGGAGACTTGGACTTAATGGATTAAGTTGAGAAAGATGCATTTTTGGTCCCTTTGAGACTTACAGACTAAATCTTGGTTGTTTGGACCATCCTAATGTATAAAATTGGAAACTTTATCCATTGTGGAGGTATTAGGTACCAGATCTTAGCTGGGAGTGACAAGTATTAATGTATTAAGTACTTAAAATTAAGTTTGATTTCATGATCTGTACGTAGTGCATATCTAGGCTACACCCAACATAGCCTACTTCCGACCACGTCTTTCTAGATTAATGATCTACGACCAACATATAGATTGAGTACGCAACACGTAGGTGAACAAAAGATTGACCGTTGACTTTATGATCAGTTAACTTTTGGTCAATTGTGAGGGGTTAAAGGCTTGGAAGGGAAAAATGTTATGTTGTCCAAATAAGGATTTGCCTTGGTATTTCGGACTTGCTAAGTTGGAATAATTACCTTAATTGGTAATCAAGGTAATATTGAATATATATAGTGTGAGGAGTTTCTCTTACCAGCAGCTCGAGTGTGAGATTTATCCATTATCGTTGAGGTGATTCTGTTCTTCAATGCACTCGTGGGTTAAAGGCACCAATGTTTGCCCACTGGACTATGTTTGTAGGATGATGGTCGTCTCTGTGACACCTGTTGATATGTTTGTATGTACTTGTTATCTTTATGACTCATGGTTATATGTTTGTATGCTTATGTAAGCGGGGTGAAATGAATCAGGGGTTGATACTGACCCGACACAGCTACAAGTTCTTATATAGAGTCATTACAGACTCAGGGTTTATATAGACCCGACATAGCTACAAGCTGTTACATAGAGTCATTATGGACTTGTGGTTAATACGGACCCAACACAACCATGTGCTGTTATATTTGTATACATGTTATATGTGGTATTTTGGTGAACTTACTAAGCTTTTTGCTTATGGTTTACGTTCGAAATGTATTCAGGTTCTTCTAGTTTCAAAAGGAATGGCCCAACTTGATCGCACTACATCCCCTGGAGATTTATTATGAACAGAGTGTTTATAAATTACTCTGATGTTTTGAGAATACGTTTATTTTGATTGTCTTTGATTTAATGAATGAATGGTTTGACTTATTTAAAAATGAAAATTTTACTTGGTATTTTTGGGACGTTTCAAGTTGGTGTCAGAGAGTTGGTTTGAGGGATTCATGCACACTCTTGAGTGTGGCTGAACTCAAACAGGGGAATTGATAAACCTTTTGAAAGAACATAGTTTTTTTTCTAAAAAAATGTTTCTACAAAGAAAATGAGTGTGATGCATGTAATCAACCGAGCTCAAGTAAGTATTTCCCAAAATACATATACATGTGTTATGGTTATTGTTTTGTTATGAATATATGAGAATTGCATGCTAGAATAGGGCTAAGGATCTGCTCTGGATTACATGATAGAATGCTAGGAGAGATGCCTGTATCTGCCAATTTATTGAGATTTTGGAACTACTTGCTAATATGGATTTCAGATGCTGGATAGAATGATCTGATTTGTGATGCTTTATAGCTTAGGATGAATTAGATGTTGTGACAGATTTGGAACCTATGTTGGAGGAATTAATTGCTAAGTGTATGCTTTAAAATTTATATACGATTAGGATCATATAGCCCTAAAAGGAATGATTTGTCCTTATTTTGTGTTCCTTGTCTAGTTATGGGCTTAGGATAGAATGATTCCTTCAGCAGTCTATACGATCCCATTTTGTGTGTAATTTGCATGCATAAGGCAACCAGAAGTGTTGACAGAAGTTCCTAGCATCACAAAAGCAAGATTAGTTGAAGGATGCCTTTTTATGTTTTATGCTCTATATAGTGTTACTGCCTGAATGCTACTTGCTTTATGCTTTGTGGGACCCATATTGATATGAGCTAACTATTAAATGAATATGTTAAGTTACATGCTGCAAAGGTTACATAATTAATGATTGACTTGGCCCTATTTCACAGCTCTTGTTTGAGTCTAACCGTTGTAGGTTTGGGTCTTTTATTAGAAAGATTATTTAAGTTTTACTGCATGTAAGTGTATTCATGAAGTAGTTAGCTGATATGTGTAGGGGTTCTTGTTGGGTTTTGAGCAATCTAACACTTCCTAAGTGTGCATGCAACCCTAATAAACCTTGGATCTATGTTTGTCTAAATACATGCAAAATAATAATTTTCCAAGGTTCATAACCTATCTAACATGGCATGGGGTACTTTTAAACATAAAAGAATTAGATGAGATTACATACCTTTTGATGATGAGTTTGATTCCTAAGGAGTTTGAGGGCCAAGCACCAATAGTGTGAATGCCACAAATGGAATCACAAATCACCACAAACTCTTGGAAAACTTTGAGAGAGTGTATACACACTATAGAAATCGGCCACACACCAAGTCTCACACAACTAGTGCCACTAGTGGCTATTTCATGCAACATAAGCATGCTTATATAGTGTACATGATTAGGGTGAAACCCTAATAACCCATGACTTTTCCTTTTCCAAGGATCCATGGGTTAAAATCTCTATGGATCATCCATGGACTTCCATACAAGCCTAGCCCATTAACAAATGAGTGTTAGCCCACACTATATAAAACCAATAGCCCACAATCTAATTAGTCTTCCTTTTAATCTCTAAATTAATTCATAATTAATTTAAGACTAAGACTAATTTAAATAACATGACTTCATATTAATATATTATAACTTATAATATATTAATAAACATATGTGTATAACTCTCATAAAATTATCCATAAATAGTTTGGATGAAATGCAACCCAAATGGACCATGCCGGGTCGGGTCAAGTATGTACCAAATAAGTTATGGACTTAAACACATTATCCAACAGACTCCCACTTGGATAAGTCTAATAACTATATTTGCGTATGTTACTTCAGGAACCAACCAGCAATCGTAGCTCTCGAAAACTCTGTTGAACTATGAAGCGCCATTTTAGATAAGTGATCATATAATCCTCTGTTCTCATGATATCAGCCGGACAAATACATGGAACAACGTCGTACTTATTGTCCAGCAGTTTGTTTCCCGATTTTCGATTTGTTTGACAAAGAACTTAATCGAACACATCAATTTAGTTCTAACAGGCTGGTACATAGGTCACAACAAAATCATCGAGGGGCCCAAATATCGCTTCTATTTCTAGAAGGAACAGATAAACTTCAACACATATGCTTGTTCTACTACTTGTTGAATTGTACACAAAGGCACGTTTTATAACATCAAGTTACTGGTGCGTTTATGTGCAATCAATGCACAACCAACTCATAGGTAACAACTCATATCTCTAGGTTTGAAGATTTATATGATATTACCATCTCACGATCACTCGAGATAAATTCCATGAAGTGATACAAGTGAGCGTGGGTTTATTCCAATACTCATAACTTATGAGCACTCATGAATGTTGCAGTAACCATTGCTATGACTAAACCCATTTAGCCATCTACAAACTCGATTCATGACAGTCTTGATTCATACCTACTTCCAACATATGAACGACTGTGGAGTGTTTAAATAACTTAGTCATTCGGAAAGAATAACCTAGCTATTTTGGAAGTCAAAACATGCAAAGTGAAACACAATAATAATCGAATCCAATATGGTCTCAGAACCCTTTTGAATATAAATAAAACCACCTTTTATTTATCACCATATTGATTACACATTATTCATTGTATAATGTTTCAAATAATCAACTTAATACTTGAATAAAACAATAGTTGTCCCATGCTCCTAGCATGTACACTTTGTTTTCTAAACAATAGTTATGTCATACTCCAAGTATGCACACTATGTTTGTCTATGATCCTTACATTGTGATGTAGATCAATTGAACATGATTCCATTGATACTCATTTCACAATCCCAAATCCTTATTGTAAATGTGAGAATCCCCAATTCCTATCATTTACCAAAAAAATCTGTTAGATTTTAAACTTTTATGCAATGTTCCTCTTGTAATGATTATGCACAAAGTCACCAAAACCTTGTCACCAGTCATTACAGAGTATTCCAAAGAAGGTCAACTTCTATGGAACGGAAGTCTCATATTCAAAGTACATTGCTTTGAACATCCTTCTTGCATTAAGGTTTTCTAATCTTACATAGATTGAATAACTTCCATCTATGGAGACATTTCCATAGTCCCATTTTGACTATCACTTCCGAACAAGAGTCACTTCTTTTTAGAACATGTCAATACGGTCCTTTCCGACAACTTACATCATACTTCCAACTTTCCCTGAGCAACCAATCTTTGGCGAACCTCAGATTGTCCTCGACAATTGCTTAATCACTTTAGTCATATCCAGTTCTAGACTTTTCCCTTCTCAATGCCTTAAGCATTTGGAAAATTTAGAAAAGATGAATATTATAGCACATGCAATCGATCCTATACCCGAAGCATATGGGATACGATTCATGATGTTTGACATAAAGACATGATACTAGACAAGTCTTTTGCTACAATATTTTTTTATTTTTTTATTTGCCATGTTTTCAAAATTTAACTATGAAGAGGGATGCCGTAATCATAATTGAATTTTGAGAACGCAATATATATAGAATTTCCTTAAGTTGAACCATTCAGACATAAAATTCATACATATATCCTTGACTAAAGATGATTAAAATCTCAATCTAAGCTTTAGAATTGAAATGAAGTATAATTTCCTCTCCCTTAATTATAGCAAAACAACTTTTCAACCCCTGCAACTTCATGAATTGAAACTTTGTTTTCTATAATTAACATTGCTAACTTGCAACACTAAACATAATAATCATGCTCCCACTAACATGATGATTATCAGCATAACACTTATGCTCCTACTAGCTCTGACATATTTCCAGAAATCTGTTGGACTTCTGAAATTCATATTCATACACCCTTTCTTAGATAGCTCACATGTGTGTCTAAACAATTTTCAGAACTATGAAAAGGGATACCGTAATCATAGTCTTAATTGCTTAGGCATTTGCCATTTCTCACAAGTCCATGTTAGTGTGCCGGTTAACCACACGCGCTCCACTAACGACTTTTGAAAATGCAAATAACACAATTGATATCTACTTAAAATCTACTTAGTGAAAGCGTTTCCTCACCATGATTCTCATGAATCGGAGAGAAACCTTATGACACTTAGATTTTATAGTGTATGAGTTTCTATCCATGTGAATTTGTCAAAACCATAATCACAAGATAAGGTTAGTGACAAATTCAGCCTTACATGGATTAAACTTGTTCAGTCTTAGTTTCTTGTCACCTTGGTAGCACAAGGCCCACCAATGCTTCCAAGTTGAACTCTGATAACTCACATGCAAATTCAACTTATTTGAAGTAGGTACATAAATAATAATTATGTCAACACGATAGGTTGCAAACCTTAAGTCGTGTGCTAGTGATAAATTATAGGTTGTACTCTTGATTAAATCTTGAAACTCTTTCAGGATCTTTAAGGCTCCCACTGTCCCCTTGACATATAAGTTTCCCCAGTCAAGAACCATTCCTTGACAAAACAAATATTCAAGGGATAGTGCGGATTCTTATCAAGACTAACACTTCACACAATTGATCTTAGTTGGTCTTTGTCTCATCCAAGACATCACAACTTACCAATCTCAAATGTACAAGAGTAGAAAACACTTTACTCTTACATTTGACCAGTGTTAATAAATCCTCCTTTATGTCACTCAAAGTTACAATCTTGGAGTATGACTCTAAGAATTGTTTTGGAATGAAGTATGACTCATCTTCTTGATTTTAACCAATCCAACAATTCATGACCTCTCTTCTTAGCCATAACAATACACTAAGATGTCCTTAGAGTATGAATTTGTGATATGGTATCTTAATCATTAAGATGATCATAAAACATGATACTAAAGTACTCTCCCATCTTTTCAGATTTGAGAAACTTTTATCTTTCTGCCTAATTTGATTCTTCTCATTTGTTTTGTCATACATTGTAACCTTTCCAATCTTATAGAATTATACTTAACCTCATAAGTATAATCATATTTACTAATCTTTAGTAAATCATGACAAATCATCTTTGTGGTGGACCTTGACCAGCGCACACCCAGTGTACCTAACTCCTTAGTCCTTCAATTGACTCACATATACATGTGATCAAAGAATTAGTCTTAATTTTCAAAGATGAAAATTCTCATTCATCATACAATACAACTTGTATGATTACAAGTTTCTGTCCAATTGAAACTTGGGTGATGAAAAACTTTCTTCATTCGGTAAATTCAGACACTACCACAAATGAAGGAAGCAAATCCACTTTCCAATATTGCTATTACTGGAAACATATAAGCAACAATTTTCCACAGATGCCATTGTAAGGATATTTTAAAATAAATAAAATTAAAACCCTTTTTTCTTTTATTTTAAAACTTTGTGGAAAAACTTATCCTTACAATCCACATGAAAACCTTGTTGTTATCTATTTATAAGCAATATATTATAACTCTTAAGCAACAACTCAAAATTCTGATTCCCAAACCATGCGATCGAAACCCACTTTCGCAATCAGAATCAACATATACTTACTTTAAGCTTCCTATCTTTTCTTTTGATTCTTAAAAACATCAACATGTGACCCATTCACATTATGTAATAAGAATCTCCAAATAGAAACTTAATAGAGTTAGTCAGTGGACTTTAACTGAAGTATAGTCAAACTTTTTGACTTGATCAATCTTATGATCTTTCAGGTAAATATGGCAGCTTCGCAATCAGTGTCCCTCCCTTTGGCAATAAAACATATAGACCCTTTGGTAATGGCACATGAGACTATCTCAGACTTAGCCTTTCTCTTTACCATTTGGTCAACCGAGTTGACTATGGCCGATCCTTTTCCATTGGGAAGAGAAATGCTTTTCTAGATATCCAATGCTACCATTGTCAATGTCCATTTAAGACTTGGGAAGTTGTTCTTTTTATCAAATTTGCTTTACTGGTGTTCCAAATCATTGCTGATTCCACAACACCAAGCAAATAGATAAGATCATTAAGGGTCATGTTATAGTCTGTCTCATAGTAGTCCCAAAGAGACTCACTATGTTACTAAGAAAGTGATTAAACATCCAACTTTCACAAGACTTTGACACCCAACTCTCCCGGCTTGTCAATATGTGACTTTATCTCCAAGATGTAAGCACACATATACTATGCTTGCTAATAGGGATTGAGTGACTATAAACTTTTCAAGAACTTGTGGGTGAGGGAGAATAATTGGAGGAGGTGGAGGAAGTGAAGCATGATGTTGAGGGACACCATCTTCAAGAGATTTGGGAAGATCATAGTTGTCTGAACCAGACATCTTTTGGGAGAAAATCAAGTTAGTTGATTTTTAAGTCCTTAATATAACACCCAATATGAAATATTAAGGCTAGGACCCAACACAATATTTTATAATTTGGAAGAGGGATGCCGTAATCCAAGCTATAAAATATTTGAAGGTAGGCGAATGACGATTCACCAATTTCCACCATGAAAAACAAAATAATTTATTAGGTTTTAATTGGATTTGAAATTCCTAGATCTTTTGAGATTCATTGAACTTTTCAATGGCATGTTTCAATCTCGAGTGTGCCCTCTCAAATTTTGTGACTGGGATGCCGAGGATCACAAAACAAGGTGTGAATAACCATACCAATTCACTTGGTACCCTTAATATTATCACCCAATCAATGTGCCGGTTAACCACACACTCTCCATTGGTCTGTGACAAACATTAAGTCACCCTTCGTGATCCTTACTAGTCCAAGTTAGTGTGCCGTTTAACCACACACGCTCCACCAACGACTTGGTAAGGTACAAAGTGTGAATTCCATGGGCTAGCACCAAATTCACATTTTTCCTAAAGTAACTAAGATTGGGAATTAAATAAACATTTAGTTACTTTATAATAATCATTATACTTTTAATGAGAATTTAAAGTCATTGTCCTACCCGTTCGGCTAACAACCCTCCACCAGTCAAGCAAGCGGTGGGTGAGAGTGGACACCCATTAAGTTGCCATTTTATAGGCAACAACCTTATACCCACCTTATAGACCGGCTTCGTGATGAGGCCTACTAACGGTAAAACCACTTGTTCTTATACATATATATATATATATATATATATATATATATATATATATATATATATATATAATTAACCATTAATGTTATAATAGTATAAGGGTAGAATTTTAACTTTTAAAACTTCTAGGGTATGGAATTAAAGTTTGTGTGAGACTTTACAAATTCCAAAACTTGAGGGCAAGTTTTGAACAATTCATAAACTTTTGGATATTCATAACTTATGAGTTTTAATTAAATGTTTTAAAGCTTTTAATGAAGAGTCTCTTGGAAATCCATAACTTGAGGACAAGTTATGGAGTCCATAAAACATTTATGGGAAAAACTCTTCAAGAAAATGTAACCTACAACTTCTTAAAAAACATTTAAAAGAAAACCTCTTGGAATTCCATAACTTGAGGACAAATTAAGAATTCCATTAAAACACATAAAGATTAAGAATTAACTAACAAACAATTTGCAAATAATTCCTATGATCTAACAAAACTCATATGAACATGAACATCCAATCAACAATTTCAAGAATCATATGAACACATATAAACTTGAAATTTTGATTATAACTTTGAAATTGGTCCACCATCATCATTACCACATCAAAAACAATTTTTATGAGTCCAAAACAGTTTAAGGTAATGATTCTAGACCAATTCTAGTACCAAAACTCGAAGATATGATGTCTGGGGGTCCAACTCGTCGAGTGCATGAACCAACTCGCTGAGTTGGATGAGTTTTGCCTTGGACTCGTCGAGTCCCTTCATGGACTCGGCGAGTCAGCTGACAGCATAAAATCTTCAATTTTCAGCAATTTGCATCAAGTATTCAAACAAGCAAGCCTAGGCTCTGATACCATTGTTGGGTTTTGAGCAATCTAACACTTCCTAAGTGTGCATGCAACCCTAATAAACCTTGGATCTATGTTTGTCTAAATACATGCAAAATAATAATTTTCCAAGGTTCATAACCTATCTAACATGGCATGGGGTACTTTTAAACATAAAAGAATTAGATGATATTACATACCTTTTGATGATGAGTTTGATTCCTAAGGAGTTTGAGGGCCAAGCACCAATAGTGTGAATGCCTCAAATCGAATCACAAATCACCAGAAACTCTTGGAAAACTTTGAGAGAGTGTATACACACTATAGAAATCGGCCACACACCAAGTCTCACACAACTAGTGCCACTAGTGGCTATTTCATGCAACATAAGCATGCTTATATAGTGTACATGATTAGGGTGAAACCATAATAACCCATGACTTTTCCTTTTCCAAGGATCCATGGGTTAAAAGCTCCATGGATCATCCATGGACTTCCATACAAGCCTAGCCCATTAACAAATGAGTGTTAGCCCACACTATATAAAACCAATAGCCCACAATCTAATTAGTCTTCCTTTTAATCTCTAAATTAATTCATAATTAATTTAAGACTAAGACTAATTTAAATAACATGACTTCATATTAGTATATTATAACTTATAATATATTAATAAACATATGTGTATAACTCTCATAAAATTATCCATAAATAGTTTGGATGAAATGCAACCCAAATGGACCATGTCGGGTCGGGTCAAGTATGTACCAAATAAGTTATGGACTTAGACACCTTATCCAACAGTTCTTTAGTAGCTGATTGTAGGGTGAGGTGAGAATCCCAGGAGAGCCTAGGAAGTGCCTTAGAGGATTTCAAGTACTGTTTAGCGGTGTATGTTTGTTTGAGATCGGGTATGTGTGATTCGATCAGACAGAAATGGACATGAGTAGTTACTTAGAGGATCCAGAACGATGCTTAAGGAAGGTATGTATAGGTGTGGATGGTAGTATTAGGCCCGTAATACTGAAATCACATGATCCGTACTCGAATTGAAGAGGAATTAGGAAATTCTAATGAGTTGTTTGGGGGTAGATAACATGATTGTCACCATGATTCTTTGTAGTGTGCTCCCATCTTTATCGGTCTTTCATTTTTGGTTTTCAGAATGAGGAAATTGTCGGGTGAATTGTCCAGGCCTTAGTGGCCATGTCAGTTTGGGTTTAAATGGTGCAAACTTAAGTGGGTTAGTTGGTATTGAGGTCTCGAGGGCCTTACTCGAGGTAGTGCTAGTTGAGTCGCGGGACTCAAGAAGGGAGCGAGTGTTTTGATCGGCTTGAGGATTGTAGTCGGAGGATGAGTGATTGAAAGATGGATTGGGATGTTTCTATATATGACTGGGGTTATGTTCTTCCAGCCTTTCGTGATCAGAGGAAAGAGAGAGCAAGCATGTGATTTTCAGAGTTGGGATTTAGACCCAGCATGGGGCTAGATAGTTGTGTTTTTTTGGCAGCAAGTACGAAAGTGTGGGAAAGAGTGAGAGGATTGACTTAAGATGAGATCAATGGTCGACTTCCTTTGATTATAGGCCGGTCAGGTGCTAGTTTCTTGTTTCAGGTGATCAGGAAAGTTAATCGGGAACACCAACTTTTGTTGTCTCTGATGTATTCCAACTATGAGAATGATGCCTATTGTATTTATGAATGATTCTTGTAATGAATTAATGGTTGAGGAATTGTATATGAGGTGTATGATAGTCCATTGTTTCTAGATAGAGAATCAGTGCTATGAATGGACTGTTAAGAATATTGCTTGTGTAACTGCATGGGATTCTAGATGTTATAAGCGGCTTTAATTTTGAAGTTTTTGAGGTCTCCATCTGAGATTCATAGTACCTTTGAGTCTGCTTGGTATTTATTTGGAAGACCATCTTGCGTTGTGTTATACATTCCAAGGGCCAGTGATGTTATAAAGCTGGTTGATCCAATTTGAGATTTGGTCTATTTGCAATGCTAGTTGGTGGTAGTTCGAATCCTAAGTAAGGGAGGATTGGGTATTCTGCTGGAAGGGTCATCAATCTATTTGAGTTTATGGTTCCTGCATAATAGGTCGCAGATATCTGCAGTTCGGGTATGCGAGATTTTGGTTCAAGATTTGCTGAAAACGGGGTGCATGTCAAGTTGCCATTAGATGTATGTGCTCAAGAGTGCATGATTTGCCTTTGCAGAAGGAAGTTGTTGGACAAGGAGCTTGTTGTATCCACTGGTTATTTTGGGGTCGCCGATGATTAGGTCAGGAGGCATATGGGCTGCTTGAGTTGAGTATGAGTTGTTGCGGGATTTGGTAGCTCGTTGTACAAATTTCTATTTATAGTCTAGGATGATCAGTTGAAGATCTGTTAATCAACTTCATAGTTGGTATGTGTAATTCCTCATGGGATTGTCCAGTAGTGTATTGGATCAGTGGACTAGTTGATAATGCGTTCTCGATCGTTGGAAATTTCGTTCAGCATCAAGGGTTGAGTTTTTTCAATAGTTTTGAGTTTTATCAATGGAGGTTCAAAAGATGCGTCAACCTATCATCAAAATATATAAATTTTACCTTTTGGTTTATGGGTATGTGTACCCTCGTTTTTTGTTTATAGAAATATTGTTCATAACAGACTCGGGTTTGGTAGCTATCCTTGGTTATTGGGACTTCGGACGTCGGAGCGATATTGTTTAGTTTTTCAGGTGTGACTTTGGATCTACACAAAATCCAATTTTGGCATGTCGTGTCGATAGGGTTAGATTTAAATTGACCCAACTAGGGGTTTCACAACATTTCTGGATAACTTTGGAAGTTTTATCGAGCTAGTTACATGTTGGTGGAATCTGTTCATTTTTATTCAAGGGGTAAGACCTTGTTTCAGACATTTATGAGGATATTTCTGTTAAAAATTGAGGTTTTTTATTTCATAAGAACTATTGGTACTTCACCTTTTATGTAAGGTCATGAGGGTGTGTATTATAGTAAGATATTGTCAGGAGGGTGTATGTGGACTGAACAAGATAGCAAGGAGCACTTGGTTCGATTTATAGGTATGGTTCTTTTTAGGTTATAGCCTTAGATTTGGAACAAGAGTACAACAACCTATCTCATTCTCTAGTTGTGTATGATCATGTTTTTGTTTGATTTTACATTGGTTGCAGCCTGTTCTGTGAAAGGAATTGAGCATTAGAGAAGAGTATGACTCATGGGGTATTTGGTTAGTGTTGAGAGTGATGTTGATTGGGTTCCTACAATTTGGTGGGTTTATAGTTGTGTATTTTTTACCCCTCTGGTTTTGGTCGTCAATCTTCAAGTCAATGACGAAATAACGACGAGATCGGTGTAGTACCATGAACCTATCGTTTTATTAGTTAAAAGGTGTCACAATACATCGTGAACCAGTGGTTGTATGATTCATATAGGTGGGACCCGAGATTCATTTCATTGAGACTCTCAGGTCTCGGATCGTTAGTATTATCGACATGTTCTAGTGTTAGTGCACTGATTGGGAGTCGGGTGACTCGATGACCAACTATTTTAGATCATGGGGACAATAAAACTTTGTTGGGAGTATTAATTATGCATCAGAAGTCTTTGGCTGAATGTTTGCATTATGAACCCTGTTTTCTTACAGACCATCTATTAGGAGCTTGGTTACCAATTTCAGGTATCAGTTCTGAAATCTTGAGTCATGGAGTTTGTTGTAAATATCTCGAGTGTCTTGTCAGCTGGATGTATACTTGACCTGATGAGGGATTTGGATGTAATGTTAGAATTCTTGGATTGACCATCCTTATGCTCGTAGGATTGGCGGGTTGGTGATGACTTGTCAGGAAGTCAAGTGTGTATTTAAGGTTGTTGGGCATAATCTCCAAATTGGGACTGGTTGAAATTCACGATCGATATATTTTGAGTATTCCTTCTGCATGGTTCGGTGGTGTTCCTAGTCAGGGACTAAGGGCGGGTGCGATGAATGAATGATCAAAAGTCTTAGGGAATAATTTATAGGGTTTAAATTGATGGGTTCTAGTTTTCGAGAAGCTTCCTTCTTTGAGTGGTTTTGGTTGTGATTTGAGGTCTTCAATTTGAGAAGAGTAAGGTAGTTGTTTCATTTCTCAAGCAGAGCAGTTGGGTTTCTTTCATTGGTTGAGGGTAGAGTGTTAAGGTTCATTCTTTAGGAGGGATAAGTGACTTCTGCTAAGATGGAATTTGGATGGCATGGTTGGAAGACTCTCATCAGTATGGGATGAATCTTTAGTCTTAAACGGAATTCAGGAAGTTCGAGCAGGATTGACTAGGGTGGCAGAGGACGTAGTAAGGAATGATTTCGAGTACGAAATCTAATTTCAATGGGGGAGAGTTGTAACATCCTGTTACGAAACGTTTCTTAATTTAGGGTTTGTAGATCAAAATTCGACCATGTAAGGCCTTGGGTTTCAAGGTAATGAAGTTTAAACTCTATTGGATGTTGATGGTATTGGATAAGTGATATAAACCTTGGATTGTTCATTGAATGATGAGGGGTAAAGTGAGAAAGGTAATGTTTCGGGATTATTTCATAAATTAAGGATTTTAGTTTGAGATGTTTTTAGTCATAAGTAACTAGATAGAGTTGTGGGGCTCGTAGATACCTTTTCGTGGATATAAAGATCATCAAAAACAGAGTCGAAACGAAGAAGTTATGGTTGTTTGAAGTTAGGCAAAAGGAGTCGGGTAGTACGCAGGGCGTACATGTTGAAGGTTGGACGTGTTTTTAGTAGAGTACACAGGGCATACCCAAAGTTATGCAGGGCGTAATTTCTCAGTGTAAAAACCCTAATTTCGGGGTTTTGAGCCCTATTTAAGGTATCTAACCCCTTAGGGGTCCTTCCTATCATCAACCTCTGTCGTCTTGAGCCTCTAAATCGACAACCTAACCTCCTCTCATTTATTTTGAGCCTTGACATCATTTATGATCTTATTTCTCCATTAGAAGGTGGAATCTTAAAGAACAAGGTTGTGGCAAAGTGTTTGGAAGAAGGATTCTAGTATAGATCCAACAAGATTACATCATTTCTGGACCAATATGAGTAAAAAGCTTCAAAATTGTTCATTAGTTTCAGAGATCTTGTTAATTTTCATATTTGTCACTTTTTGGTCACTTTAATGCATAAAGTTTAGATCTTGAAAGTTTGTGATCTTATGATGGATAAATTTGGAAACTTTGTCCATTTTAACATCATATTAATTCAGATCTGAAGGTTGGAGACTTGGACTTAATGGGTTAAGTTGAGAAATATGCATTTTTGGTTCCTTTGAGACTTAAAGACTAGATCTTGGTTGTTTGGACCATCGTAATGCATAAAGATGGAAACTGTATCCATTATGGAGCTATTTGGAACGAGAACTGAGCTAGAAGTGATAGGTGTTACTGTATTAAGTGCTTAAAACAAAGTTTGGCTTCATGCTCTGTACACGGTGCGTAATTCAGGCTACACCTAGCATAGCCTGGTTCCCACCTGTCTTTCTGGATTAAGGCTCTACGCCTAACATAGAGATAGAGTACACAACTCGTAGGTCAACAAGATATTGACGATTGACTTCATGACCAGTTTGACTTTTGGTCAACTGTGAGGGGCTTAAGGCTTGGAAGGGCAAAATGGTCTTTTTCCCAAATAAGGATTTTCCTTGGTATTTCGGACTTGCTAAGTTGGAATAATTACCTTAATTGCTAATTAAGGTTCTATTGGATATGTATAGTATGAGGAGGTTCTCGTATCAGCAGCTCGGGTGTGAGATTTATCCATTATCGTTGAGGCGATTCTCTTCACTATACTCATGGGTCGAAGGCACCAATCACGACCCACTAGATTATGTTTGTATGATGATGGTTGTCTTTGTGACACTTGTTGATATGCATGTATGTGCTTGTTGTCTTTATGACTCATGCTTATATGCCTGTATGCTTATGTATGTGGGGTGAAGCGGACTCGGGGGTTGATGCGGACCTGACACAACTACAAGCTATTATATAGAGTCATTATAGACTTGGGCTTGATACGGACCCGACACAACTACAAGTTGTTACATAAATTCATTATGGACTTGGGGTTGATACGGACCTGACACAGCCACATGTTGTTATATTTGTATACATGTTGTATGTGGTATTTTGGGGAACTCACTAAGCTTTGTGCTTATGGTTTATGTTTGAAATGTTTTCAGGTACTTTTGGTTTCAAAAGGAAGGGCCCGACTTGATTGCACTGCATCCCCTGGAGATTTATTTTGTACTGAATGTTTACGAATTACTATGATTTTTTGTGAATACCTTTATTCTGATTGTCTTTGAGTTAATGAATGAATGATTTGACGTATTTAAAAATGAAAATTTTACTCGGTATTTTTGGGACATTTCAAGAATCATAAACATGGAATAAATGATAAACAAAAGATGAATCATTCAAAACTCACAAATATCCAAGGGTTTTAGCCCAAGTCAACCAAAATAAATAGATTAACCACCTATGGCAACAAGACAATAATCATAAAAGTGTTTTAACATCAAGAAATTAATAATTACTAGAAGAATGAGAATAATGTAGCTCTAGCTCTCCAAAATCACCTCCAATGTGCTGCTAATGGTGGAAATCGAAGTGATGAGCAACAAGACCTAACCCCCAAGGTAAATGATGAGCCAAATGACCAAAACGCCCTCAGAAGTTTAGTTGTGCGGGTGGCCGTGCGAATTTGCACGGGTGAGATCCCACCCTCGCAAATAATGTTGAAATACTATTGGCTATTTTCTTCCACTATTCAAGATTCCCTTAGTCCCCTTCACACATCACATGATTCAAATTTAACCAATCAACTTCAAGCTTCAATATGGATAGTCCAAACCCATTTTCAAGAGTCATGACTCATCTTCATAAGCCTTCTTCATCAAAGTCTTCAACATGCCAAGCCCAAATCCTCCAAAATGGATCCACAAAGCCCAAAAATTACTCGAAAGCCCACAAATCCCAACAACAAACTAATTAGCAACCGCAAGGAAACTTCAAAAACCTGCAAAACACCTTACAGAAAGCACTCGATACGATCCACGATAAAGAATATGATTGAATATGCAATGCAATAATAACAAAAAGGTATAAAAAATACTAAAATAAACTATATAAAAGAAGAAAATAAAATAAACTATCAATAATAAACTTCTTGATTCAGACTAATTCATTTTCCATATTACCTGTGTGTATAAAACTCAAGACTTACTATATCTTTAAGGGTGTTTAAATATATATTTCAAGTATTTTTTTTTAATGACGGGTTGTCCCAAATTTGAAGTTTGTGGGTATAAAACTTAAGACTTACTATATCTTAGAGTGCTTAAATATAAAAGATCACCTTTAAATCATATTTTTTTAGAGAAAAATAGTATTCATGTTTAGAGTATTCATGTTTAGAGCATACTCCGAGATAGTTCACAATTTTGGTAAAGGCAATGACACAATGCATTACCCCTTTCAATCACCTATAATATATAGAAGCCATGTTTCTTACCAAATGACCCATCATGCGATAGTTTATTAAATTACATTTATGAGATGGTAAATACTCTTAAGTATTTTCGTGACATATTTCTTCAACCAAATTTAATACTCAACTAAATTTTATTATTTTTTATGTTAAGGATTTTATGAATACAATAAAGTCCAACTATTTTTTTATAAATTAAATATCTTTTTACTTTTTGTTCATACTAACCTTTCTACCCATATTAAATACTAACAAGTGTTTTAAAATACAATTAATATTATCAAATATAACACTTGCTACCATTTGACATGGATATGAAAATAAATAGAAATAAAATAGAAAATGATTTTTCATTTCTGTTATGCAATATACATATACAAATTGCCTCTTCCATATCACCTATAAATACATACTAAATTTACTTATTAGGCCGGAGGGAATGGTAGCGCTTCTAATACATTGATATATAAGTTTTTTTTATTGCAACATAAGCTTAATAGGTTTTATTTAAAAAATATACGGAGTGATTATGTGTGATTTTAATAGGTTTTATTTAAAAAAAACAAAATAACCACAACCAATCACAACCCAATACACTTTCTCTATCTTCTCGTTATGGATGTAGCGGTCCATCACCAAGGAGCTCTAGGGTCAGTTTGAAGCGAGGCTAACGTCTCCTATAGAGCCACTCCCTGAATCCTGAAAAAGAATCGAACATCCAATTTGATGCTTTATAATAATTAATACATACCAAAGACTAAATGATATGCCACAGGGCCAATCTCTAAAAAGACCATTGATATGATTTAATAGCCGTCCAAAAAAAAAGATATGGGTATACAATAAGTTAAAAATACAGCCAACAAAATCATATGATGATTATAAATAAAGAAATATATATATAAATAAATAACACAAATAATTTTGTTTTATAAATCTGGTTATGTTAGTAGGCTTAAGATAAGCAGCACCACTTAATAAAAAATAAATATAAATACACTTTAAGTTTCTATATTTGTATAGTATTATGAAATACAGCATCAATGATGTATGTAGATTGTTTGGTAAAGAAGCAGAGGATTTGGTATATAGCTTTTTATGCTGGCGCAAGGACATTGCCAGATAGACACCAGCCAGGGGCCAAATTTAGTAGTTGTATCTTCAATGTATTTAAAAAAAATAAAACCAAATACTTGATTTTGGTCAAATGTATTTCTTGCCGAGTTATGTTTTTTTGTCGTATAGTATATAGTATATATTTAAATAAAAATGATGTTTCAAATTACTTTTACGTGGATCATCTCGAAACTTCCATTTTTAGTTAATTTTTACTTCCAAAAGTTTGTTTGTTTAAATTATTATTATTATTATTATTATTATTATTATTATTATTATTATTAGTTCATAAATTGACATCGAATCCAAATGTTGGGCGTGTTTAATACGGAACGTTTGGGAGCGTTTGAGCGCTTCTAGTTCTAACGTTTGACAAAACGTTCCGTTTTGAACAAAAAATCTCGTTCGACATTACAAGTTTTCAACGTTTAGTTTAAACAAAACGCTCCAAATTCAAATGCTACTTCATGTAACGTTTAATAAAACGGTACAAGCTATTCGCTACCAGCTAATTTTAACAAACACGCCCAAAAATCAGTTTTAACTTAAGATAATTGGAAACTTAATTATGTTACAAACTTGCAGAAAAAGTATTTAAACATTAATTTAAAAGTTTTGTCCTTTACATATAAAAACCGGTTTCGTGAGGATTGTTTTATTTTCTAAGAAAATAATGAAATTTTGAAAACATTTTTTTTAAACAACTAAACTTTTTTCGGCTACAATAGCAAAGAACTAGAATGAAAAACCTGTGAGATCAAGGATCTGATTGCGCGGGGACAAGGCCCAAAAACCCAAACCTTGAATTAATGCTTAATATCAATATTTGCTTATAATTGTGAGTTCCAGTCAAGTCTGACAAGACCAGTCAAGACTTGAAGATGAAGATCAACAAGGTACTTCAAGTATTAAATATGAGACTATGAGTATAATCAAGGTAAAGACAATAAATGAACACAAGGAATGTTTGAAGTAATGATTTGAGAGAAAGGTGCAAGTGAAATAAATGTAAATATATCTATCTTTGGTGGAATAATCTGTCAATTATTCTTGTCATTAAACACTCCTTATATAGGAAAAGGAGGAACACATTACAATCCAACAAACATACAAAGGACCGGACAATGTCACTACTCGGACATTTTGATTGTCCAAATATACAAAAAGGTTGTGTCCTAAGTAACGTTACATCATATAAAAGACAAGAAAATTAATGTAAAGACATATAAATTGATTCGGACTTATTCACCATCTCGGAACATCAGCACTTGAACATATTCTCTAATTCGGACAACAACTTGACTTCTGACCACAGACTGACTTCGGACCCTATTCCACTTCAGAACTAAGACTGAATTCGGAACAACAAAAGGTTAGAGATTGCTAGAGGTTCATTTTCAGGTTCCAACAATATCCCCCTAAGTGAACTTAGCAATCTAGTCATCTTAGCTCGAATCATCCTTGATGAACACGTACAACCTGTACAACTATTCTTTGACTCTGATGTACCATTGCAACTGACTTATGAACTTTGCCTTCACGTGTTCCGGTGCTTCGGACTTTGATGCCCGACTTATGAACTTCTGAAGGGCCTTAGTGGGAACCAGGTGTTTGTCTAGGACTCGGAAGAAGTCCTTCTGATTTGTTTTTCTTTGGATATAGACAAAACATAACACTGGTTCATCGATGGGTCCTTCTGCCCATATTTTAGCTTCAGAAATCTTGAAGTCGATTTTGGCCAAGTATTTCTCGATTCCGAACAAATGGGCCAGTTCAAAGTCGCATCGGCAGAATTCATCAACATATTCTTTGAGGAAGCTCAAAGCAGCTTGGTAAGCTCCCATGCTAAGATCATCAGATTGAATGCTTCGGAAGTGAGCAACAATTGTCAGAATGTCGTTTGGGTTGATTGCAAGGAAGTCGACGTCAGTGATGGTTTTCTGAATTGGTTTATTTCAGAAGATGTGGTACCGGAACAGCACACAGTTAAGTTCAAAATTTGTTAGGATCTTCCTTCCGAATCCGAAAATCTTGGTGATCCTTTTCTGAGACCAATCTTCTTTCTGAGGAAGTACGTTCTTGGAATAAAAGGTCTTCAATCTTTGACGTTCAATCTGGATGATCATTTGAGGATCATCTTCTGGATGGAGAGGAGAGAACTTGGTGTAGAACTTGCTGAAATGAAAGAGAGGCAAGTCGATCTGTTCTGAATCTTGATTCGGAAGATCATAGTACATGAAGGGCACTATGTCAACGTCTTGCAAGATTCCATCTCTACATAGACGAGAGATCCCTAGCATTGGATGAGGTTTATCATCCTTTAAGGATTGGATTCGGATGCTTTCTTCAAGATCTTGATTGATCTCTTCCTGGGACCAACCACTTCTTTCAGTTAGGTGAGGAGCAGAGTAGGAGAAGTCCGAAATGGGCTTTTTTCCCTTGTCTTTCTGTTTGTGGAGAGTGGAGAGGATGTGTTGCATATTTTCATCAATGAAAAACTTCGGAGGGGAGGAATGCAGGGGCTCTTCCGAAATATCATCTAGCTTTTGGAGTGGAGATCCTTCATCAATAGGAGCTATTTTTAGAGAAGGAATTGGAGGCAGCATTGAGGTGGAGGCTCGGAAGGCTTCAACGTCTTGATTGGATATGATCTTAGCTTCTTCTCTGCTCCTCTGAAGTGTATCGGCCAGAGTTGAAGGCCATGAAACTACCGACCAAATTCGTTTCTCATTCTCGAAAAGAGTTTTTGATGGAAACTACTTTACCGTTGGGATCCCAATGAAGGCATTATGAATGTACTTGTCTTTATCATCATCATCATCATCATCATCATGTAAAGAACCTGAAAGAACTTAGAGAGAATCATCAGAGTCTTCATCTCGGAGTTGGAACTTCGAGACTGGTTTCCAAGGCTGATTCTGCCAGCTTGGTCCTTTTCCCCCTTTTGCAACGGAGGAACCTGTGACCGATGCAAGTAAGAAATACTCTTTCAGTTCTGAGAAGCACTTAAACACCTTCTGAAATCTTGTGTTTAGTTTCAAAGTTAATGCATCGTAGGCCTCAGTCGTTGGAGCCTAAGCTTTGAGGTGATCGAATAAATGAGCAAGAATCGAGAGCATTTCGTCAAATTTCCGATTTGGAACATCTACAATTTTCCAGGATGCTCTAAGAAGCTTGATGAGGACTTGCTGCATGATTAGATTTAATTCATCCTTTTTCCAAATCTCCTTCTCCAAGCGTCAGATTTGTTTTTCATAACAAACGTGGGTTTGCTTGATGAGTTCGTTTGAAGCATTGATCATATCTTCATGAACTTTCAACATCATGGTGATTGTGTCGAGGCAATGATCAACCGAGGCATTATATTTGTGTTCCACTTCCTCAATAGTGTGCTTGAGGCGGAGAGACGTGAGTTGATCAAGCCGAGCTTCTCTTTCGTCAACAGTGGGTCTGGACTTGTTGGCTTAGGAAAATGAGTTAAGGATTGCATCAAGCTTGGAATCCAGTCCGAAAACTATAACATCACTTTTAGTATTAAGTCCGGCCATAGAAGTTTCTATAGCATTGCATTTCTTCATGGTGTCGGCGATGTTGTCTCGGAGTTCCAAAAGGGCAAAAGGATCAATGTAATTCCTTGCAGATGATCCTTTGTCCGAAGTGGAAGTCCGAGATGCATGCTTGTTGTCTCCAATATTCACTGGAGGTTCCAAGGCAGAGCCAGGCTTGGTTGTTGTAGCTGCAGTATCTTGTTTTGGAGTGGATTGAGTTTCAACTTCAGGATTATGGTCAACCGGTTCCGGAAGGGATGATGAGAGTCTGAAGTCCAAATCTATCCAAGATGAGGAAGGCTTTGAAGGAAATGGAAATAAGGAGAACAACTTGGGAGCATCGATTGAGGATCCTTCATCATCGAACATAACTTCTTCGAAATGTTCTTCATTGGGATCGAAGTTCATGGCTTCATGAAGATGAGCCTTTGGAGTTTCTCCAGAAGCAAACTCAAAATCGGTGATTTCATCAGTAAGGGCAACGAAGGTCAGGTTGCTCTGAATAGCCCTATTCCTCACGGAGATGAGAGTTGCTTCAACTTGAGATCTAGTGAGCTCCAGATGTCTTATCTAAGCCCTGTCAACAAAATCTTCCCACAATGGATCATTAACTCCTATTCGTCCTGTACCGTTACCGGGTATCAAACCAGTTGCGGCACCTAAGGTTGGAGGGATAACTCCAGCCTCGGAATGCTTAGAGTCTGGAACCTTGTGTAGAAAGAAATGGAATATCAAAAGAGACTCGTGGGTTTGTTCCATGGGGCAAGGAACTCTTGACAACACCGACATCACCTTCTCGGGAAGGTGAGGGTGGATTATTAGGAGACTCTCAATGTGTGTGTGTGTATTTGTGATATTGAAGCTCCAAAGGGTGCATCGAAAGAGTAGGTAGGTGGAGTAGAAGGGTGGCTAGTTTTAGTCTGAATGTTCTTGGCTCCTTCCCGTTGAGAGGAGGAACCGACTTTGGTTGTCTTTTTGGCTTTGGGCTTGGAGGGAGAGGATTTCCTCTTGGCTGACTTCTTTTTCTTGCCTCCTGATGGAACTGCTCGGGCCTTGTCCGAGATGGGCTTAACAAAGACATGGGTAAATTGTGTAGGGCTATACATAATCGAAGTCTCTATGTGTAACACTAGTCAAAATAGGTCAATAACAATCACATATGATTATGCCAATCATGTAATGTGAATAGTAATGTGATGAAATTACTATGTAGTTCATGATAAATTCTAATACAAATATGAACTTTCTTTATAAATACAACTCAAAGTGTATGTCCATACGATTCCAAAGATATAGAGAACGTCTAAATCTGACTTCGCGTGAAGAAGTTAACCGAACAATATAAATCTTTATAATAAGAGAAATTTAAAATAGACTTAGAATTAGCTATTTAAGTCCAAAAGGGAGTTGTAGTACTCATAAATACCTACGCGTGCATATAAAGAACGTCAAAAATGGAGTTCGTATGTGAAAGTTATGACCTTCCGAAGATTCCGCTGTCAGAAACCCTAATCTGACAGAACTCACGAGGTGAACATAGATGTTCACGAGGTGAGGAGTCATAAGGCCAGATTTCGGAGCTAGTAGGCGCATGGCAAGTCTACGAAGTGATAAACCAAAAGTTCACAACGTGAGCAAGGACTGATTAACGTCGTGAGGAGTCAAAGGGACACCATCCGAAGCTAGGGACCAAATGGCGGGTCTATGAAGTGAGCAGGATCGCGCTCACGACGTGAGCATGCTTGGTTCACGTCGTGAATGGCCAAAAAATCAGCCTATAAATAGCAAATTCAACCTTAACACTTCTCACACCTAAACTCTTCTCTGTATCTCGTTTTTAGAGGCCATTTTGCATCCCGAGCCTCGATGACCTCATACCACTTACCGTTTCTGCTTAGATTACATAAAATCACGCTACTAGGGTGAGTTTCACGACCTCACTTTCTAATATTTTCTGGGGAAAACGCATGCTAAATATTGTATACACGATAATATTATGTCTATATGATTGTGTATTGATATCAACATAGACATTTATATTAACCGGGATATAGTTGTTCTAAATATAATATTTTGAATATATACAACTATTATCAACTTATTAGCATGTTATTATACAAATGTAGATCTTGAGTTATGCTTAGGATTCTATATACATGTTGTGTGTGATATAGTTCCGAACTTATATTCGAAAGTTCTATATGTTAATTTATAAAGTATGTTG
This sequence comes from Lactuca sativa, assembly GCF_002870075.4. Lineage (NCBI taxonomy): Eukaryota > Viridiplantae > Streptophyta > Magnoliopsida > Asterales > Asteraceae > Lactuca > Lactuca sativa. Next base: position 135,353,389 of record NC_056630.2, on the reverse strand, counting down.
CTATTAATGGATTTATGTCAAGATAAAACTTAGTAATATATATGTTGTTATTGTTAGTTTTATGATAAGATAAAACTTGATATGTTATATGTCGTTGTTGTTACTGGTTTTATGTCAAGATAAAACCTAGTTTTACTTCAAGTTATAGTTGTTATACTGCCTAAATGATATATGAAGTTAGGAGTAATGCTTAAAAGCATAGTCTAGTAACTTAGGGTTTTAGACATGAAAATGATTTTGTTGTTAGAGGTATAAGAAGTCGTCGAAGTCTACATGAGTAATTGTATTCATCAACTAAGATTGGGGATCTTAGTGGAAATCCTCTGAACTGTAACCGTTAATCCCGTGTGAGCGAGGAAGTCATGTATAATTAGTATACGGGTTGATAACACCACTTGTAATTGTTAGCTACAGTCAACCATAAGCAAGTGACGAACTATCCTTTTTCTTGTTATTGTTCTGGCGTCGATGAAGTGTATGGTGTTGTTCTCATGGAAATCATGAGTGTATTGTTTCTCCTAGAAATCATGAGTGTGTTTTATCAGAGGTATTGTGCCGTAGCAGCGGTTACAGGCTCATGGTAGCAAATTGTTAGAAACATTATACTTTGTTGTTTACAAGTATTAATGTTAAGTATAAGTTTCCCCCTACTTATACCTTAGGCTCAAGAAATGTTTAGGTATAACACTTAATTGATAAGTAAACTATTATACCTAATATATATACTAAATGTTGGAGAGTCAAAATGGTACTTTCAAAACTATAAATTTGAACTTGGAAAAGGTATTATTTTTATATGGAGTCAAAACCTGTGGACTCACCAACTTTATGTTGATGTATTTTAAAATGCATGTGTTTTTAGGAACTTGAAAAGCTGGTATGTATTCGAACAGGAGAAGTTTTACTATTACCTTTCTGTTCATTAAGAAGTATGCTATAGTCGGATATTATGTAATAGGTTCTAGAAAAACAGTTATGTAACTTTCAATTATCAATAAAGGTATGTATTTTCTTTAGTACTGTTCAATGTATGTTATATAACTATGATATGAAAAATGACGTTACACCACCTAGTGTTTCCGCCGATGGCTGGGGTGTGATACTATGTGTTGTTTTAAATAAATGGACTCGAACGGAATAATGGCTAGCATGTGTTCCGGTAAATGCCTGACAGGTCTGAAAGACTTTTGGTCCGTAAGGCGATAGGATTTGATAATTTTAAAAGTAAGAAGTACCTCTTCCGGAATGGTGTTGATGGGAATGGGCTCATTGTGTTCTTTGTACAATTATTGGATGGTAAGAGCCCAAAATCCAGGGCTTGAGATTTCATGTGGCTTGCAGTTGATGGCAAACTTCTGAAAGTCTTGCCATAAAACTTCAGTGAGATCAACTTCATTGGTCTTGACAGAGAAAATGTTGTAAGCAACGTACGACCAATCTTTGCTAAGTGATTCAGTTCGGTCATGTTTGCCCGATAGTCCTCTTACAATGAAGTGCATGAGAACAGTCCATAACCTTGATACAACAGACTTCTTGAACTTCTTGGCTTTGTACTCTTCACTGTACCCAATATAGTTTAGAAACGACTAAAACTCTTCAGTCGTTGATTCTTGAATCTTGAAGTTTTCTGGATTTTCCTTAGCACCAATCACCTTCAAGTATGTGGATTTGTGCACACGCACAATTCCGTCTCCAGTTATCTTGGTCACGAGAACATCGTTGTCAATCTTGATTCGTTCGAAAGCAACATGAAGTAGGCAGAGTGGAATTGGTGGGTTTGGTATTTTGGTAAGAGGAACAGAGAGAGGATGATTTGCAATGAACACGATCATAACACGGTTTGGCAGTTTTGGGAGCGGTTTTGGGTGGACGCCATTGTTTCAGGTTGAGATCTTTAAAGAACATTTGAACTGAGAGAGAAGAAAGGAGATGAGAGTTTTGAGAGAATAACGTGTAAATGGGGTTTCAATTGGCTTTTATAGGTTCAGGAAATAAGTGGGTCGGGTTGAAAAGCAATGATGAAACCTGTATTAGGAATCAGATCGCATTTAATGTGTTGCCAAAAATGGGACTGAATTGACCTGCAACAACAAAAGTAACCCTAAGGTTAATGTGAAGAATGGAAACTGTCGCTTATGACATGATGTTTGCTTTTAGTAGACATGTGCGGAGATTTGCGCTTTACTAGGGGAAAGACATATACATCATTAACCAAAAAGTAACCATTTGTGTTATTGGGGAAACGTTTGGAACGACAAAAACCTTTTAACTTCTTACAAAAGAATTGACTCTGGAACCATATTGTTCCGGGATGAAAATGAGTTTTTGACAAGAGAATGTCCGGGATGAATTTTTGACATGGTTTCGGAACATTGAGAAGGTCTGAGACAAGTTTTATAAAGCAATCTCGAAACATAAGATTCCGGAATGAAATTTAGAAAGAGTTCTGGAGTGAAATTTTGAAAAGGTTCGGAGTGAACATTTGAAATGTTTCGGAATCAAAGACTTAAATCTAGGACAAGGATTTAGAATTCAATACCTTTTCGAATTTGAATTATGGGATGAGAACTATGAAGTAAGTTCCAAGGTGAAATTTATACCAATGTAACTATATTGGTTATGGACTTCGTGGGACAAAGTGAGCTGCACAACTTAAGACTACAAGAGGTGGTTAGAAAAAAGACACATAAAATTATCCTATTTGTTATGAGAGGTAATCATCCCGAGATGAAAAATGATTTGACTTCGGAACTGATTCTCTTTCTGATGTAGCCATCAAAGAGAGCAAACCTCTTGAAAGAACTGATGATCAGGCATCATCATACCCATTTTGTTCAGAAAACCATTGAAGTTGGTTTTGTCTAATTCCTTAGTAAGGACATCAGCAATTTCATCGTCAGATGGAACAAAAATAAGTTTGATGTTACCATTTAAAACATGATCTTTAATGAAATGGTACCGTATGTCGATGTGCTTCGTATAAAGTGTTGAATTGGATTGTGCGAGATAGAAATGGCACTTTGAGAATCACAATAGATTGGAATTTGTTGAAACTGGTAACCGTAATCCAAGAGCTGAGATTTCATCCAAAGTACTTGAGATGTGTAACTAGCAACAACAATGTATTTCGCTTTGGCTATTGAAAGTGCAATGCATTTCTGTTTCTTAGATGACCAGCTGACCAATCAACCACCTAAAAACAGACAGCCACCAGATGTGCGTTTTTTGTCTAATTGAAGACCGCCATAGCTTGAATCGAAATATGCTTGAAGGAGGAAACTCTCATTTGCTAGGTACCAGATTCCGAGATTATTTGTACCTTTGAGGTAACAGAATATTTGCTTAACGGCTAATAGATGAGATATCTTTGCATTGACTTGAAATCTGGCACACAAACATGTTGAAAACATGATGTCCGAACGACTTGCAATGAGGTAGAGTAGTGATCTAGTCATTCCTCTGTACTTATTTTCATCAACAGCTACACTTGAAGGGTCCGAAAAGATCGCGTGTCCGAAACCCATAAGTATCTTACCCGAGGCACAAGTGTCCATTGAATATTTCTTGAGAAGTTCTGAGATGTACTTTTCTTGGTGAATAAAGATTCCTCTATTGGTTTGGTTAACTTGGAGACTAAGAAAGAAGCTTAGTTCACGATTCATGCTCATTTGGAATCGAATAGCAATTAACTTAGCAAAGTCAGCAACCATTGATGAATCAGTGGATCCAAAAATGATGTCGTCAACATAAAATCGAACAAGCATGAGATGTTTTCCATTTGATGTTCAGAACAAAGTAGGATCAAGAATACCTCTTTGAAAACCTGAACGCTTGAGAAAATCAGCGAGGGTCTCATACCAGGCGCGAGGATCTTACTTGAGGCCATAAACAACTTTCTGGAGTTGGTAGCAGTAGTTCGGATATGAGAGATTGGCAAAACCTAGTGGCTGCTGAAGATACACTTCAGTATCAAGTTCACCATTTAGAAAAACACTTTTGACATCCATTTGGTAAACCTTAAAGCCTTTGTGAGCAGCGTAAGCAAGAAAGATTCTGATAGCTTCAAGACGGGCAACAAGAGCAAAGGTCTTATCATAATAAAGCCCTTCAATATGTTTGAATCCTTTAGCCGCCAATTTTGCTTTATTCCGAATAATAACTCATGCATCGTCTAGTTTGTTCCGAAAAAAAACCCATCTAGTACCAACAATGAGATGATTCTGAGGAGGAGGAACAAGAGTCCATACTTCATTTCTGTCGAATTCTGCCAATTCTTCCTACATGGATGTAATCCAATCAGCGTGTTCTAGTGCTTCTTTGATGGATTTGGGTTGAACCATTGAGATAAATTTTGAGAAGTGACATTCATTTTGAACACTTGTGGCAGAACGATTTTGAAAACCAGCGTTAGGATTTCCAATAACTTAGTTTGGAGGATGATCCTTAGTCTAAACATGTAATCTTGGAAGCTCTTGTGCAACGTACGATACTATATCAACAATGGGGTTATGTTGCTCCCCCTGAACAGTTTGAACATGTAGATGATGCACCCCCTGAACTTCTGAATCAGATAGGTTTACATCATCATCAAGTAGGAAATTAAAGAAATTTACATCATCATCATCATTGTTGATAGGATTAGAGTCAAATTCAGCAGCTGCATCTTGGAATCCATCCACATTTGAGTCAAGGGAATGTTGACCATTCACCCCCTCAACCTGAGAAGGTTGAAATAGGTTGGAATTAAATGGAGGAAAACTGGGTGTCGGACATGAAACATTTTGGGAGACCGGAGCTTCGGCTGAAGAGGGTTGTCTTGTTCGAGATTCCAAATCAAGAGCTGTTTTTGTGGGTCCGAACAAGGTTTCAAAGTCAACTTCATTGATTGTTTGCTGGTTCGGACATCCTGACACTGGATCATCGGACTCCATGATGTAAGCTGTAACAAGGGTGGGGCCAGAATTCCGAACGAAATTGTCATAAAAGGTAATGTCAAAGCTTTCTTCCAGAACACGAGTTCGTCGATTAAGAACTTGATAAGCCTTTGATTTAGCAGAGTATCCAAGAAAGATTGCCTCATCAGCTTTGGGTTGGAACTTTGTAAGTTGATTACGGCTATTATTGATGAAGCATCTACATCAAAAAAAACATGAAGAAATGAGATACTTAGCTTCCTACCGTTCATGGCTTCATACGGTGTCTTATTGAGGCGTCAATTGATAATACTTCTATTTTGAGTAAAGCATGTAGTAGAAACAGCTTTGACTACACCGTTTTGTTGTGGATTGTATGGAGCAGAGAAATTGTGGTCAATACCCTTCTCAGTGAGGAAGTTCTAAATGGTGGAATTTGTGAATTCCGAACCATTGTCACTTCGGCTTCGCCATACTAGGAGTTTGATGAGAACTTCAATTCCTTTGATAAAGTTGATGAGTTTGGAGGTTGTTTCTAACTTGAGCCTTAGGAAGAAGACCCAGGTGAACCTAGTAAAGTCATCCACAATCAAAAGAATGTACTGTTTATGATGAAAACTCTTTACTGTTGAGGGTCCACACAGATCAATGTGTAGAAGTTTTAATGGCTCCAAGATTGATTTTTCAATGATGATGGGATGACCCTTCTATGATTTCTTTCTACACTCACGTGCAACACATAAATGATCATTTTCAAACTTGAGGAGTGGCAAACCTCTAACCATCTCAATGGAACAAGATCATTCATATATCTAAAGTTTAGACGAGCAAGCCTCCTATGCCATAGCCAACTGACGTCAGGAATAGTCTTTGAGAGTAGGTAGAGCTGGGGCTTGCCAATGATCATGTTGACATCAAGAGGATACATGTTCTTGTTGCGATTTTACTTGATTAAACATTCCTTCCGGTCTTCAGACATGACATAACTGTGTTTCTTGTAGAATTCAACTCTCCGATTTGCATCAGTGAGTTGAGCCACACTTATCAAATTATGCTTATATTCAGCTACATGTTCCACATTTGAAATGGAGAAGTTTCCATTTGTAAGAATGCCATAACCTCGGATCTGAGAGTTGGAGTTGTTGCCATATGTCACATAGCCAACATTTGGTGAAGGTTTGAGATCTCGCAGAAAGTCCTTCTGCCCCGTCATGTGAATGGAGCAAGCACTATCAATATACCATATGGTTTCTTGCTCTGATGCACAGAGTGCCTACAAAATTAGTGAGTTTTGAGTTTTTTGGCTCCGAGTTAGGTTTTGGGACAAAGGCATGAGTCTTAGGCTTCGGTTGTGGTTTTTGAGCAATAGGTGTTTTGGAGGGTGTGTTCTGAGATTACTTAGGAAACAAACAGAAGGCCATAGTTCTTTCATCTATCCAATAATCATACTCAATGACACGAGGATTAGGAACAACTTTTCTCGGACATTCAACTTTTGGAGCAGTGGGAATCACTGTGTCTCTCAGAGTTGTAGTTTCATCATTGTGATTTTTTACTTTCCATACAAGATTTTGGTTTGATGATTTTTGAGAGACTGTTTTCCTAACAACTTGTTTTTTGTTGATGATACATTTGGTTTTGAAAACAGTTGAGGTTTGAAAATTATACCATCAGATTTGGCTATGAAAACAGATAAAACAGTCGAAGAATAGTTAGTTCGGATAGATTTAGTGCTTACAATGGGATTTTTTGGGGTAGGACTGTCCACTTTCTTATGTTCTACTGGACTGGGAGGATTAGATGGCCTTTTGAGAATCTTAGTGGGTGCAAAGGAGTTGTGACTTTTTATGGTGGGTTGACAGTCCGAGATACACACTTTTTGGAGTTCTCAAGGAATCTAGAATTTTGTCTCGATTTAACTTCCTTTTTGTGAGCATTCAGGGCTTCTACCTTAGGATCAATAATATCTTTCTTATTCAACTAGGGCTTCCTTTTAGAGCGAAGTGAAGATTTAGAGGTTTGTCCTACAGAGGGATTGTTAAACACAGGCTTAATTGGAAAAAGATCTTATTTGGAAATCACTTGGGGTTCAGAATCACATGAAATTGAATAATTAGCATCACTATCTAAAGTTGCCCAAAGACACTCAGAGAATTCAGGTCCAGTTGTCTTCGAAACAATTTCTTCAATAACACAGTTGTTAGGAGGGTTGTGGTTCGGATTTTAAACGATAAGGTTCGGACTACTAGAATGAGGTTCTGAGGTCTGATTCAGGTCCAGGTTTTTCATAGGTGGAAAATGCATGGAATCGGGCCACTTGGCAACTATAGGCTGAAACTCGGGAATTAATGATGCAAATTGGTTAGAAGTCTCAGGAAGGGGTGACAAAGGCGAGACAGGGGTGTCTAAATGTTTGATGTTTGGAACGTCTCCCATAAAAGTTAGGTTTTGTAACTCCTTCAAGGGACGAGTAATAGGTTTTGGAAACTCGCTTCCTAGACCAGGAGCTTTTGACCAAGGATGAAGAAAATTGTGACTCATCTGTTCATTTGCTTCAAGAATGTCTATGGAATTATGCAAAGCATCTATTTTAGCATTGAGACGTTTGTTCTCAGAAATTAAAAAATTTCTTTCATAATAGGTGATTTCACATTTGTCTTTAAGAATGATACATTCATCTTGTGACATTACAAGCTCTCGTTCTATAGACTATATTTTCAAATTCTTATCCTCAAAACATAATCTAAGACAACTCAATTCACTGTCCTTCTTCTCACTGGCTTCTACGGTTAACTCATAGGCTATGTAAATGATGTTCATATCTGATTGGATCTATGTTAGATATGGTTCACAAAGAGATAAGTCAAAATTATTGTTGGCAATCATAGATTTTACCTGTTGACCGATGCTTCTACCAGGTGGATCGTTGGTAGCCATGTAGCATTAGTTTGGTTCAGCATCTTCATAGTTATTTTCAGATCCAGACGACCAATATCCTTCATCACATTCAATTGTTTGTCTAGCCATGAAGCACATGTTCCTTCTAGTACTTACATCATCATCATCTTTAGAAGACCAATATCCTTCCACATCCATTGATACAGTTGTAACAAAAGCCTTTTCACTTTCTGCCATTTCTCGAGCACGACGTGCATAGTAAGCAGAATCCCTGATCTTGGGTTTTTATGGAGCTTCAGCTAAGCAGTCCTTGGCAAATTGATTTGCATGACCACATTTGTGACATACAAATTTGGGTTTGTCATGCTTCAGACTCAATGAGGTTTCCGAAGTATGATTTGGTGTATGAAGGTTAGGTTTGTAAGCAGGTGGGTTTTTTGAATGGTTGAGAGTTATTTTGGTGAGGAGCCTGGAAACGATTATTTTGGTGAGGATCCTGGAAACGATTGTTATATGGCTTGTTGAAAGGACGGTTGTATCTCATGGAAAGCAGGGAAAATTCTTATTGGAAACGGAGTTCGGAATCCATTTCTTCAAGGTTAAGGTCACCCATTAATTGATAGTTAGTGTTTGTAGGAGTAGGAATGGTTGGAGGTGAGGGTTGAACAGGAGGGATGTACAGAACAACTGTAGTGAAGGGGTCCGAAATGGTCAGTTTTGGAGTTTGTGGATCATAGGAGTTGACTAGAGCTAGAGGACCTCCAGTGAATTCACGTAGAGTTTATGCAACATTTGATTTTTGACCTTGAAGCTCATCGAAAAGTTGATAGAGCTTCAGCTTCTTCATAGATCCATTACTCTGAAGACATGATTTCACATTTCCTCATCCCTTTTCGAGACTGTTAATGAACTTGAGGTTGTACTAAAGTGGGGTTCGGACTATCCTATGAGATGTCTTGTTGTTAACGATGATTCGGTATCTATTTGAGGCTGAGGCAACAGATTCACCAAGTGTTGTAGTTAAAGTGTCAAACTTATTGACAACCGAGGTTAGATGCTTATCCTTCATGTTTTCTGACCCTTCAAACAAATCTTGAAGTGTGTCCCAAATATCTTTTGCGGATTTGCACAGTTTGATGTGCTCAAAGAGAGAAGGTGGAAAAACAAAGACCATTTCTGAAAAGGCAAATTGATCTACATGCAGCTTTTCAAGATCATCAGCAGTGAGAGGTGCTTGACATTGTTGATCATGTCCCAAGAGAGTTGCACCAACATCTCTAACAATGGTTCGAACTGGAACATGAGGAACTTCTTTAACGAATCTCTAGATAGATTCACCTTTTTCTTTTCCAAGTAAAAATATTTCCATTCTGACTTTCCAATGATCATACTCTTCAACAACTAGCAGTGGGGCACGTGTAGGGCAACCCACACTATTTGCTATTTGCATTGAGTACGTTTCTTGAGAATTAGAAGTAGCCATATAAGTTAAGATATCTTGAGCAAAAGTGGTATATACAAGAACTTTTATCCTAAACACATAAATGATCAAAATACCAAGGTAATCTCGAATCCACTATAATCTGTTCCTATGAATTAAAAGGACAACCACTCAGGCTATGATACTAATTGTGAGAACAAGGATCTGATTGCGCAGGGACAAGTCTCAAAAAATCAAACCTTGAATTAATGCTTAAGATCAATATCTACTTATAATTATGAGTTCCAGTCAAGTCTGGCAAGACCAGTCAAGACTTGAAGATGAGGATCAACAAGGTACTTCAAGTATTAAATATGAGACTATGAGTATAATCAAGGTAAAGACAATAAATGAACACAAGGAATATTTAAAGGAATGATTTGAGAGAAAGGTGCAAGTAAAGTAAATGTGAAAATATCTATCTTTGGTGGAACAATCCATCAATTATCCTTGTCATTAAACACTCCTTATATAGGAAAATGAGGAACACATTAGAATCCATCAACATACAAAGGACCGGACAATGTCACTACTCTTGACATTTTGATTGTCCAAATATACAAAAAGGTTGTGTCCTAAGTAACGTTATATCATAGAAAGGATTGGAATAATTAATGTAAAGATAGATAAACTGATTCCGACTTATTAACCACCTTGGAACATCAGCACTTGAACATATTCTCTACTCCGGACACCAACTTGACTTCTAACCACAGACTGACTCTGGGCCCTAGATTGACTTCAGAACAACGAACGGCTAGAGATTGCTAGAGGTTCACTTACAGGCTCCAACAAAACAAATACAATTAGATTAAGGAATACGGTCACTATCAAATCATTAGAAAAGTGTTGTCATATCTATGTTATGTCATATCCTCTACTTGTTCCTACAAGACTACTACATCTTAGAAACTGTTAACACTTAATATTATTTATCTTTTTATTTTTTAATTTTTTGATATTATATTAAATAAAAATACATTATTAAACATAAATAAATATTTTACAAATAAAAAAGTACATTAAATTAAATAAAAAAACACAGTTTTAAACCCAATAAACATATTACTAATAAAAAAATACATGACACACTAATACATGGAAATTTATACATTAGAAATAAAAAATACATAAAAAAAATAGAGCTTACATTAATAATAAAAACACTGAAGCTAAACTAGCAAATAGAAGATATTATTCTTCACAGTCGTCGTCCTTGTTGTCATCGGCCTCGTTCTCATTGTTTGCGTCCTCATCATCGTCGTTGTCATTGTCATTGTGTTGTTCGAATTGTCTTTGTCATATGTGTTCAGTCAAATCGTGATATAGATTGTGATGTGTTTCATTGTTTTGTATTTCCAAAAGTCTTTTTAAGTATGCTGGGTTGCCGACTTGTATTATTGCAGGTGGATTAAGTATATCGTTTAGATTATACATACAAACATCCATACCCACTTCTTGTATTATAATGTTATGTAAATAACACAAGCAATCAACACCTTTGTTAATTTTCCTTTATCCCATGTTCGTGCCATATGTTTGATTTTGTGCCACTTTTTTTTGACTCCAAATGCCCGTTCCATATCATTCCTTGTAGATTCTTGTGCTAACTTGAACAATTTTTGTTTCTATCGGTTGGATATGAGTATGACTTGACAAATGAAGCGTACTCTAGATATATCCCATCACCATGGTAATACCCATAATTATATTCATGTATATTCATAACATATGGCATGTTTGGTGTTTTACCTAACAAAATGTCGTTAAATAGCGGAGACACTACAAGCACATTCAACTCGTTGTTTGAACCAGCCATACCAAAGAATGCATGCTAAAACCATAGGTCATGTGAAACAACTTCCACTAATATAACAGTCGACATGCTATGATCACCTCACATGAATTTACCTTGCCATGCATTGGGAAAATTTGCATACTCCCAATGTGTACAATCAAGGCTACCAAGCATTCCTGGAAAAACCAAGTTTAACTTGCTGTGTGACATAGAACTGTTTGACATCACTTCGTGTCAGATTTTGCAAGTATATGTCATCGTAAGTGTCTATCACATACTCACAAAAAATATATGCACATTCTTGACCCTTCCTCTCATCCATTTTAAAATACTCATCTAATACCCCTTGGGGGGTGTTCACATGTGGCTTGGTGTGCCACGTAGGACCTCACGCATAGGGTTATGACCTATACTAGAAAGCCTTACATTATAATAGTAAAATGTGGTTTTGAATCAAAGATACCCATTTTATAACTATGGCTACTAGCAAACCAACAATATGATATAAAATATCAAAAATTGTCTCTTTTTTTTGCTTGTTACTTTCGTAGACTACAAAACTTTGAAGTTTCCACAACACCCAAAAATCAGTCATCCATATAGCTTCCAACTGGATTTTTCGTATTTGACATTTGTAACAAATCTAACCATGGCCATATCTCCATAACTAAAGTCGAAGATGAAATTCAATATCAAACCAAGTTCCCTCTACCGCTTCACATTCAACACACAAATTATCTAAATTCTCTTCATGATTCAAACACATTTGATGCAAAAACGAAGGCACATCCACTGCTTTGTTAAGCAAATTAGGTCTAGTTGGCAGTTGGTTAACAAAACTCTCCACAGAAGAATATTTACATCTAGGGTACGAATTGATTGCACCTTGTAGCACCATTAGGAACCTCCACAAAATAATCATCAATATACTTTCTAGTGGAAATTACTACAAGATCATCCAAAAAGATCCAATTCCCAAATCCACTTTTCTTGCTCGTCGGTTTAGTCAAAGTCCTTGGTAAGATCTGCTAACCCTTGTAATTATGTAGTGTAAACTCCACCATGGATTTCACAAGACCAATTCTTTTATGATTTATCAAACACTCGTCATTTTCCAAATAATACAACCTACGAAATAGGTTCTTTAAGTGAATGCCACCTAGCCAAATACCATCTTAAAACTTAGTAGAATCCCCATTACCAACACTTTATAGAAGATTAGAAAACAATATAATACTTTTTCATCCATCTTATGAATGGAAGCAACAAATATCGCCCAAAATCCATTACCTCAAACTTTGCTATCACCAAAACTATATATCCCCATTAATCCCATGCAATGCGCTTACCACTTTCACCTACAATGCTCAATATCAATTTACAAGTTTCCTTATCCATTTCTAAATCAAGGCATATTTAAAATATTCCTAACTGTCAATACTAAGAGTTCTATTTTTTTAATATAGTTTGTTAGCTAATGGCTTCATTATTATCTTGTATTGAGCACCAATCATACTGAGCTAAATTATATAACAACCACCAGACTTGAAACCTTTGGCAAAAGAGTGAAAAACGAAAATTTAAATCCATTGGGCAAAACTGAAGCCATATTATACTCCTGGATAAAATTCATAATATTATTCTACAAGTCCCAATATCTCTTAATGTAACATCCCAAAATTCAAGACTAAAAATTTCTTTTAATAAAAATTACGTTAACCAAATTCATCGTTTTCAAACATAAACAAGGTATTAGTTTCCAAAATACATATTCGTTCTCAGAGTAAACATTCCCAGGCTGTCTAAACTATGGTGTGTGCCATGCGATCATCCCGAGCTCCATCATCCGCTACCGGAAGTACCTGAAACCAAAACTGAAAACCGTAAGCACGAAGCTTAGTGAGTTCCCCACCTTACCACATACCATGCATGACCACATACTGCACATACTGCGCCACGCCCGCTATCCAGGGCCTCGCCCGCTACAACGGCCCCGCCGCTCCAAGCCCCGCCTGGCTTCGAGCCCCGTTCGGATACAGATCTGTCTCACTTAGGCCTCGCCTGTCACAGGGCCCCGCCCACTAATATATAACAGCACATACGCATATCACATAACATCACATAAGTTAAACGTATGCTAACAACTCTTGCTCTAAGGCCTCGCCTATTTCTGGGCCCCGCCCGTGTCCTGCTACTGATGAGTCATGGAACCTCGTCCATACTCCTGCTGATAGTGAGATACGGGCCCAACCCACTCTTACTTCTTTCCTAACTTGGGCCTCGCCCCTGGGCTGCTGCTACTGAGTTGTGGAGCACCATCCACACTCTGTTATTGGTGAGATACGGGACCTCGCCCACACTCACCTCCCTACCAGGAACATACAAGTATCACACAGACAACAAGTATAAACTATCACATAAACCATCTCTTGGGCACCCGCCCTCTATCATTGGACCTCGTCCGAATATCATACTATCATACTGTGCCTAGGGCTAACCCCCAGGTCTTCTACTCATAACTACATGGGCCGGTATTGTGGTCGTAGACCCATTCATACAAAGGGATACTCACCTGTACTGGCTGAACTTGCTGATGATCCCACTAGCTGCTGCCCGACCACTCACTGAACTCCAGCTCTACTGGCTCCCCGAGCTATCAATATCAATGCAATACTTAGTCTAACTGACCCCCGACAGTTAACCAAGTCAATTCTGGTCAAGCCAAAGTCCTGGTCAAAGTCAACCTTTCCAGGTCAACCCTACTCGCCGAGTCCACTTACCGACTCGCCGAGTTCATATATTCAGGGTCCTTCCATTCGCGACATGACTTGCTGAGCCCAACGATTACCAAGTTCTGACTTGACCAACTTGCTGAGTCTCCAACCGACTCACTGATTCGAGTCTCAACTCAAAGGGTTTGGGGTTTTGCAACCTGACTCGCCGAGTCCAAGAATAGCCTCACCGAGTACAAGACAATCTTCATCCAACTCGCTGAGTTCATGCCCAACTTCATTCGACTCGACGAGCTATTCATCCCACTCGTCGAGTTCTTCCTCATCTTCATGGTACTCGCCGAGTCCACTCAAAGGACTCGTCGAGTCCATTCAGATCTCCAAACATGCAGAGGGCTTTTGAGTCATGTAGGGACTCCAAACCATAGATCGATACATCCAAAGCTCAATCCCTACGTAAAGTTGCAAACTTTACGTATAACTAAAGAGATCTAGGCTCAAAACATACTAGGGTTTGGTTTAAGGACAAAAGGGCTTAACCAACTACTCATCTCCTGATGCTTTATGACATGTTGGACCATCCCAACAATAGATCTGAAGTGGCAACAACATATCTAAGCCCCTAACCCGATTTGGGTCTCAAACAACCATAAAACCCCCAAATCTCATGACAAAATAGATCTAGATGCAAAGAAGGGAAAATGGCAGCTTAATACCTCCAAGATGAACACAAACTGAAGTAGATCTCGAGCACACACCTCTCCTTTGAAGTAGCCTTCTTGATCTTCAAGTTCCTTCCCAAAGTTCCTTCCTCTCAAAGCTATTTCTCTCAAAGATGGAAGCTCACACGAAAATAGGGTTTACAGGTCCTCTGGAATGATATGGGGCTGAGATAGGGACATAACACCCTTTATATAGGATACAACTCCTGGAATTAGGGTTTTCCTTGCACAGACCAGACTCGCCGAGTCACCTTGGCCGACTCGCCGAGTCGGTCACTAACTCCTCGACCCGGATCCCGCTCTGACTCGCCGAGTTCCTCCTTGGACTCGCCGAGTCATCCCTTAACATTAAGGTTTTCTTTCCTTTCTTGGCCTTAAAAACTTGGGTGTTACAACTCTCCCCCACTTAAACTAAACTTCGTCCTCGAAGTTTTCCATGGCCCACCGCCTGCGATATGCCTCCAATACCCCACCAATTAATCCAACACGAGCTGCCTACGTTCGCTGGTCTTCCTCCTGGTCATTCTGACTAGCATCAATCCTTGCGGATAATCAACTCGGGTCAACCCTAACCC
Organism: Lactuca sativa; assembly: GCF_002870075.4. Lineage (NCBI taxonomy): Eukaryota > Viridiplantae > Streptophyta > Magnoliopsida > Asterales > Asteraceae > Lactuca > Lactuca sativa. Next base: position 135,338,271 of record NC_056630.2, on the reverse strand, counting down.
TGAACATTCTGGAAACACAACTTACTCAACCGACAATCCTTCTGATACTTTCCGAGTACCGCAACTGAACCTATAGGGGTTCACCCTGTAACTCCTGTTTTTCCGGGTTTGCCACTTTTAGCAATGTAATAGTCTTGGTTAACCTTTGTAACCCGTTTTGAAATAATAAGATTTTATTATTTGAGTATTATGTGTTTTGTGCTTAATTGCTTAATTATGTGGTTTGATTAATTAAGAATAAAAATAAGCGTCAAAATTTAAGTGTAAAATAAACTTAATATCTTTAAATAATGTTGTAGTAGTTGAAACGAGGTTTCCGAATATATATAGAACGCCCAAATCTGACTTCGTATGAGGAAGTTATGATTTATCGAAGTTTCGGCTTAGCGGTATACAGCCTGTTTTACTCGATTTGAGATCGAGGGGTTTTTAGCCGAAGCAATCTAAATGAGAATCGAAGATCTCATTGTTGGTATCGAAGTGATAAAAAGTTAGGCGAGAACGGACGTCAAACGAAGAAGTTATGAATTTATAACGAAGTTTTTCTGTTGCGGCCTATTAAAAATAAATAATAAAAATAATATCAAAATTAGCCGACGAAGTCCAAACGAAAGTTGTAGAGCGTAGTCTCACCTTTCCGTGGATATAAAGAACGTCGAAAACGGAGTTCATATGAAGAAGATATGAATTTCCGAAGTTTATTAAATAAATTGTATTTATTTTTAATCTTTAATTCGGAAGCATTATTCGAAGGCGAGTCACCGGTCTGATCCGAGGTACGCCCCGCGTACTCCGAAGGTGTCGACATCGCAGCAAGTGGCTTCGGATGACGCATGCCATGACGACTTCGGAGCCCTGTACGCCCCACGTACTTCGAGGCTCCAGCCTCCTATAAATAGGATCTGAAGGCAGCCGAGTCTTTTGTTCATTTTCTCTCTTCTCTCTCCCATTTTGCATCGTTTTGCGTGCCAAAAGTATCCCAAAGCCCCGGTATTGTTCCCGAGCCCCGAGGCAAGTCCCGAGATCCCGAAGATCCCGAGAAGTGCGGTTCCCGAGCCGAAGCTCTGCCCGCGAGAAGTTCGATTTTTGAAGAGATCTTCCAGATCTGCTGAGGATTACTACTTCTGCAAGTCGTAGTGCTATCCGATCATCTTCTGATCAAGTGAGTGTATACTACCTTTCATAAACACGATAATAATACAAGTTTGGTTCGAGTGTATTAAGTATATTGTTGTTTATAGGCGTGAGTGTGTAGTTACTTTCTTCTAACGCATAATTATGAAGTATTTTATACGGAATACGTATTATGTGTATAATTTTGTGGTTATGTGTGTGAATGTGTATTCACTTTCTTCTAACTCATAGATATGATTTATTCTCTATGAGATATGTGTTGTGTGTGTGTGTGCCTCATCTGTTATGTGAAATATGTGTTGATTAAAGCATGCTATACAGGTTTTTAAACTATGTATACAAATTGTATAATTTTTATCTACTAATATGTTGGGTAGAACATGGGTAGATAGTTGGTGTGTAATAAACAGATGAGAGGCCTCGTTGTTGTTTGATTTAGTCATCTAGCGGAGTTTAGATGACGACCACATACTTTTCTAGATAGTCTTGTGGAAACATTAGCAGGTTCTCCACCTGTAGGTGTTAATGAACTTGGGTGTTCATTTGCTGCACTCCATCCCCCTCATGGTTGCCTTATTTGACTTATATTGCTGAGGTACCCCTGAAGCATGTGTTGTCGCCCCGATGAAATATTCTTAGACTAGGTCCCTTATGTTAGTTGTCTTAGGGACATTAAAGTGAGAATAACGGGAATGGGTAATTGGGTTATTGTTGGTTGGTGAAAATTAAATATGATTATTTATTGTGGGTTGAAAACCCTATATGCTCACTAGGCTCCCAAGCCTGTCCCACTCAGTTTTAATTGTATTACAGGAAGTGGCGCAAGGGCATGAGATGGAGGAACCATCAAGTTGTTTTGTTTACAAGTCTGCATATGTTTATATTTGTTGAATGACTTGTAATGTATTCGTTTATGCTTATTGGTCTGTATCGGAACATGACACCCCGAGTTTTGATTATAATGAAAATACATTTCTTTTATGAAATGCTTCGGTAAACATTGTTTTATCATGTTTTGTTTTTGGGAATAAATTCCGCAACTCTTTCAAATCAAAAGGATTTACTATGAAAATATTTTAAAAGCATAAATGAAAATTGGTCTTTTCTGGCCGAGATTTTGGGGATGTCACACACCCCTTCTTTCCTCATGTAATTCCCTTGCCTTCCCAAGGCGATGCTCCAAAAACAACTATCTCCTCAGCCACTGTGAAGATCCTATCTTCACCAATCCCTTATTCCCGCTAAATCCAGTACGAGTCATTACCGCCAGTAACCACTAACACTCCTCTCTTGTCATAACTTGGTGTCGAGCATCCCTCGACTCAACTAACTGAATTCCACTATAACCCGCCTTCCCGCGCTACTACTGACTGGATATTTCTACCATTCCTCATCTGCCTTCCGGATGAACTGAGACCACTCTGGTCCCTACCAACCTATCAATATCTAAATTACTGGCTCCCACCGGTAGTTAGTCTCAACACCATCACTGGTCGCTCTCAGCGACTTCCAAAGAAACCTCGACCACCTATAACTGCTCAATCAATTCTGCCATTCAGGCACTACAAACCTGGGATCCCCGATCCCCTAACTCGACACTAAGGTCCCTACCAGGTCCCACCTGCGCTGCTAAAACTCACGGGCCTCGCCCACGGGTCCCACCCGCCTCTATCCTTTTAGTCCCTCTGGTCTATTCACTCTCGCTCAGGCCTCGCCCACGGGTCTCACCCAACTATATCCTGGAGCGGCCTCTCCCAAGGTCTCACCTTGCTAGGGCTATACAGGCAACTCCCTATCATTCTCAACCACTACCCATCCTAATCCCCATCTGATCACTAGGAAATAAGGGCCTCGCCCCAACTCCGCTAACGAAGCGACTAAGGAATGCTACGGCTTACCCATAGCCTTACATCACCATCCATTGCTGACTGCTAGTGAATGCTACAGCTGCCCCGTAGTCTTACAACACTTCCACCACTGACTGCTAATACGAAGGCACCCATGTGCCTTTAGCTCTCAAGATCCTCATTCTGACTCCATCAAGTCCTACGGCCGATCCACAACCTGAATTCCCAAGCACGCATTAACCATTACCAACAGATGCATTAACTAGCGGAGAGTCCTCAAACTCCCAACTCTGAATCCTCAAACCATCAAACGCTGAACTACTTCTTCTCCATCACGGAAGTCACGCACTCAATCTGGGTCTACGTGCTCCTCCCCTGGCTTACTCGAAGGATTCTCCTCCACTTTGATCCTGCTTACCCCTTGCTGCTCAAAACTCAAAAGAGACCCCGATCTTTGCTACCATTCCATAATCATTCTGCCGAGGAACCCAAGCTTACCACAGCTAGGGTTCTAACCAATCCATCTCTAACACTATACAACTCCGATCTAGCGAGACATACCAAGTCTCTTCCAAGCATGCTACGGATACTGCATCCTATGTAACCTTCTCCAACAGGGCACATTCCCTCAGTACCATTCGAATATCCAAGGTATGTAGATGGCATATAACTCAACCATAATCAACCGCATAAAAAATAAAATACTCATACCGATAATGATGCAGAACCATAACAATATAATCATGCACAAATAAAAGAACTGAAAATGGAAATTGCATACCTGCAATGTCCGGCGATGCTCGTGTCTCCAAGGTCGTCATCTGAAAAGCCCTGCTTCCTGCTGCAGGTGTCTCTACCCGGCCCTGACGGCCATCCGTGATCCTCAAGGTTGCAGGGGCGGGTGCCATCACCCGTCCTGCCGAGAACAAACTGGGACACTGGGCCTTCTTGTGGCCCCGCTGGTTGCAATGAAAACATATCAAGTGTGATCCCTGCGCGGAGGTAACAGTACAATCCCTACTGAAATGACCAGTCCGACCGCACTTGAAACAGCCAGACTCACCACCGCTACCACTCCTGCACGCGCCCCCGTGCGCCCTGCCACACTTTCCGCACTGACTGCGGTCCTAATGATCCCTCGATCTCGAATCCGATCCCTTGGGCCTTTTGCCCGAACCCGCAGCTACCTGAACCTCATCCGACTTCCTCTTCCGGATTTTCTCCAAATCAATTTCCCTTTCTCTAGCCCGAGAAATCATATCTTCCAGCGTCTTACAGTTGGATCTGCTCACGAATTCCCTTATGTCATCCCTCAACATCTCATGGTACCGAGCCTTCTTCATCTCCTCATCCGCGACATACTGCGGTACAAGAAGAGCCCTCTCCCTGAACTTGGCGTTGATCTCCGCCATAGTCTCAGTAGTCTGCGTCAAATCCTGAAACTCTCGTGCCAGCTGCTGCACCTCAATCATCGGCGAAAACTCCGCCCTGAACCTGGCCGAGAAATCGCTCCAAGTCATCGCGTCCAACGCGACATCATCCCCCAAAGCATGACCAATCTCTTCCCACCAATCCATCGCTCTGTCCTTCAGAAGACAGGAAGCGAGTCTGACCTTGTCCCCCTCGGGACACTTGCTCGTACGAAAAGCGTTGGCTACATCAGCCAACCATCTGCTGCTAGCAATGGGGTCCCTAGCCCCATGATAATCTGGTGCCCCGCAGGCTCTGAACTCTCGAAACGTCAGAGTACGCGCTCCCATCAATGCCATCATCTCAGTACGGAAGGCTCCCAACCTCTCATCCAAGATCTCCAGTATACCCTCCTTGACCGTACCAAAGATCACAGGAGTCTGAGCTAGAATACTGTGCGTAACCTCAACTGATATCAACTCTCTCATCCGCTCCTCGAGCTGCTCGGCCCCTGAACCCGAGCCTGATCCCTCTCCGGCGCCTGATCCGCCCGCTGGTCTCTCTCGCAATGTCACCATGCTGAAAATTATACCACAACAACTATCAGAATACTCATCACTGATGCGAGACCAAACATGCCCTACCAGGTTCCCGGTCTTGTCTCGGCCTTTCCCGAATCGAGTACGGATCCTCTGCTTTCAGTAGTACGGGCCCATACTACCTTCCACATCTATCTGTACTTTCCTCAGAAATTGCTTTGACTCCACCAGGTCCCTTATCCACTAATACTGTTCCCAACACTATCTTATCCTAGGCTTACCCTAGGGAAACCTCTGACTCAACTCAAACCAGTCCTCAGCTGCTGAAGGTCTCCTTGTGATGCCAATTAGCCATCACCTGGATACCATCACATGCGACGAGGCTCAGATAATCCTTCAAGTAAAAGACTCGTCCCTACAACGGTTGGACTCAAACAAGAGCTGCGCAACAGGACCAAATATAGCACTCTGAGATTATTCAACCCTAATCGCATGTGACGTGTCGTATCCACCTAATGGCTAACTCCCATCACTCAGAATCCCACAATGCACAAAGCAAGTAGCATTTGAACAAGGGAAAATCTAACCATAACATACTCAAGCAATCATATCCACATAGCAAGAATCTGAACTAGCATGCAACACAAACTCATAACTCAGGCATAACCTAAACAGGCTATCCTACTACTGTCTACTCAGCACTACTATGTAGCTCAAAAGCACAAATAACAGGCACATAAGGCATCATCCCTAGATCCTTAGTCCTATTCTAGCATGTTGTTCTACCAATTGATAATCATAACATAAACTTGTATGGGTATTTTGGGGTACTTACTTGAGCTCGGCTGATTGCATGCACCACACCCCTTTTTCTCTTTTCAAATTTCTTTTCTTTCTGAATCATTTTTGCTTTTATAAAATTGTGTTTCATTCTCAAAATTACTTTTTACAAAACTGACTTTTCGCTTTTGAAAACTTTTATCCGACCCCTCAGTTTGAGTTCAGTCACACCCGAGAGTGTGCCCGAATCCCTCAAACCAAGGCTCTGATACCAACTTGTAACATCCCAAAATTCAAGAAAAAAAATTTCTTTTAATAAAAATTACGTTAACCAAATTCATCGTTTTCAAACATAAACAAGGTATTAGTTTCCAAAATACATATTCGTTATTAGAGTAAACATTCCCAGGCTGTCTAAACTATGGTGTGTGCCATGCGATCATCCCGAGCTCCATCATCTGCTACCGGAAGTACCTGAAACCAAAACTGATAACCGTAAGCAAAGAGCTTAGTGAGTTCCCTACCTTACCACATACCATGCATAACCACATATTGCACATACTGGGCCACGCCCGCTATCCGGGGCCTCGCCCACTACAACGGCCCCGCCGCTCTAGGCCCCGCCTGGCTTCGAGACCCGCTCGGATACAGATCTGTCTCACTTAGGCCTCCCCTGTCACAGGGCCCCGCCCACTAATATATAACAGCACATACACATATCACATAACATCACATAAGTTAAACGTATGCTAACAGCTCTTGTTCTAAGGCCTCGCCTATCTCTGGGCCCCGCGCCGTGTCCTGCTACTGATGAGTCATGGAACCTCGTCCATACTCCTGATGATAGTGAGATACGGGCCCAGCCCACTCTTACTCCTTTCCTAACTTGGGCCTCGCCCCTGGGCTGCTGCTACTGAGTTGTGGAACACCATCCACACTCTGCTATTGGTGAGATACGGGACCTTGCCCACACTCACCTCCCTACCAGGCACATACAAGTATCACACAGACAACAAGTATAAACTATCACATAAACCATCTCTTGGGCACCCGCCCTCTATCATTGGACCTCGTCCGAATATATACTATCATACTGTGCCTAGGGCTAACCCCCAGGTCTTCTACTCAAAACTACATGGGCCGGCATTGTGGTCGTAGACCCATTCATACAAAGGGATACTCACCTGCACTGGCTGAACTTGCTGATGATCCCACTAGCTGCTGCCCGACCACTCACTGAACTCCTGCTCTACTGGCTCCCCGAGCTATAAATATCAATGCAATACTTAGTCTAACTGACCCCCTACAGTTAACCAAGTCAATTCTGGTCAAGCCAAAGTCCTGGTCAAAGTCAACCTTTCCAAGTCAACCCTACTCGCCGAGTCCACTTACCGATTTGCCGAGTTCATATATTCAGGGTCCTTCCATTTGCGACATGACTCGCCGAGCCCAACGATTACCGCGTCCTGACCTGACCAACTCGCTGAGTCTCCAACCGACTCACTGATTCGAGTCTCAACTCAAAGGGTTTGGGGTTTTGCGACCTGACTCACCGAGTCCAAGAACAGACTCGCCGAGTACAAGACAATCTTCATCCAACTCGCCAAGTTGTTCATCCAACTCACCGAGTTCATGCCCAACTTCATCCGACTCGACGAGCTGTTCATCCCACTCGTCGAGTTCCTCCTCATCTTCATGGTACTCACCGAGTCCACTCAAAGGACTCGCCGAGTCCATTCAGATCTCCAAACATACAGAGGGCTTTTAAGTCATACAGGGACTCCAAACCATAGATCCATACATCCAAGGCTCCATCCCTACGTAAAGTTGCAAACTTTACGTATAACTAAAGAGTTCTAGGCTCAAAACATACTAGGGTTTGGTTTAAGGACAAAAGGGCTTCACCAACTACTCATCTCCTGATGCTTTATGACATGTTGGACCATCCCAACAATAGATCTGAAGTGGCAACAACATATCTAAGCCCCTAACCCGATTTGGGTCTCAAACAACCATAAAACCCCCAAATCTCATGACAAATAGATCTAGATGCAAAGAAGGGAAAATGGCAGCTTAATACCTCCAAGATGAACACAAACTGAAGTAGATATCGAGCACACACCTCTCCTTTGAAGCAGCCTTCTTGATCTTCAAGTTCCTTCCCAAAGTTCCTTCCTCTCAAAGCTATTTCTCTCAAAGATTGAAGCTCACACGAAAATAGAGTTTACAGGTCCTCTGGAATGATATGGGGGCTGAGGGAGGGACATAACACCCTTTATATAGGATACAACTCCCGGAATTAGGGTTTTCCTCGCACAGACCAGACTCGCCGAGTCACCTTGGCCGACTCGCCGAGTCGGTCACTAACTCCTCGACCCAGATCCCGCTCTGACTCGCCGAGTTCCTCCTTGGACTTGTCGAGTCTTCCCTTAAAATTAAGGTTTTCTTTCCTTTCTTAGCCTTAAAAACTTGGGTGTTACACTTAAAAACATGAAAGTATACCCATTTGAACCAACATATTTGTTATTTACACACTACCAACTGCTTACTTGACTTATTGAATCATGAACACATTCTCAAGATTTGTGACCTAATCCGAGGACAATCTCTTAAATCTATGTCTACGATTCATAATCTGAAAAACATCACACTTATGATATTTCTCTTTTAAAAAAAATCAATGAATACATCCTTAACCCTAGTCAGTTTAATAACCCATTCCCCATCCATTTTATCCCTTTAAATAGAAAGATGTCAATGCCTCTCATTGATAATGTCATGGTAGAATTTGTAGTATTCATCTCCTTTAGTTCCCCACTTACTCTTCAGTTTCTGAGTCATGTCGTGATTTTCCAACTTTTCAATATCACGTAGTTGTTTCAAAATGTCTCTGAAATCTAAAGCATTTAGATGTCTAAACTAATATGCATAAATAGCTTTCAATATCCTCCAAAAAATTTTAAATGTCTCTCAAATCTAAAGCATTTAGATGCCTAAACTTATTTTGCGTCCTATTTAGACCCTATTTAGACCACACTAGTCAGAGCCTCACAAGTAAGGTTACACATTTTATAAAGTAATTCTTCAAATACCAAAAAACTATTAAGAATACGCATTTTATCCCCAATAGGACTAAATCTTTTAAGAGCAAAACCACTTGTCTTCATATCACATAAGCTTTCTTAAGCTATAAAATAATTAAATTTATCAATTGTGCTTTCAGAGAAATTAGAACCAAGTCTCTTAGAAGAAAACCTAACCACATTGAAATCATCAAAAACCATATAACAACCCGAATGACATCACATAAAAGTCATAATATAGTTCCGAAGCAAGGTCTTATGATGGTCATCTTGTGGGGCATACAAGTTTATCCTAAAAAATTGAAGTTTAAAAAACACACATTTAGCTTCAATAGTAATCATATTATTTGTATACATAATTTTTAACTTCACATACACAAATACATCACACATAGACACCCAACAACCCGATCTCCCATGAGAACTACTACACGAATACTCAAATCGAAAGTTCCCCATAAAGCTTTAAGTTTACACAAGTACAGTTTAACCATATAACCATATGAGTTTCTTGAAGACCCATGAAATTAATCACATAAGTTGTAATATGATATAGCGTCAAGCACCATGCCTATACCTTCAGAAGTATCGAACCACATTCGCACAGGACAATATGATTTAGCACCGAACAATATTAGGTGTCGAACCTTGAGGAATAATTATTAAAGCACAACGTGATATCACCACAATCCTTAAAGGACATAGGAACACAAAGAAATATAGATTTTGCAGCAACAAGTGAATGATAGATCCTTATATTTACGAGGAACAATTGTTTAATGACTAAAAACTACATCAATGAGTACCTTCAGGCATTCGGCCACAAATGCCACAAGATGGCGAACCATTTCAAGACCAGAAGAGGTTGATACCTCTTCTCACCAACAATAAATAGGTAATCAAACTTGCCACTTATAGTACACAATATACATAACCCTAAATGATTTAATACATATCACTCGTTTATCTTTTAAAGTCTTTACTGAATTTATCATTAGAGTGTGACATCCCCAATTTTCACGGCCAGAAAAGACCGATTTTGTTTATGCTTTATAAAAATCAGAGTACTTCATTTTATAAAAATGTTGCGGAATTTGTTCCCAGAAAAACATGGTAAATACGTTATTAAATTTTTTTCGAAGAAACATATTTATTTCATTTTAAAATGTTTGGGATGTCATCGTTAATACAGAAACATAAGCATAAATAGAACTTACAATTATTTACACTTGTGATCTACATCTCTTTAAATCTCTCAGTGTAATGTCACTTCATATCAACACCTGTGATATAAATAAACTGAGTGGGTCAGGTTGGGAAACCTGGTGAGTACATAGGGTTTTCAACCCACAATAATATAATTATTATGTTTAAACAATCAAACAATCAACCAAATTACCCATCCCCATTATATTCTTTATTCTTAAGGATCTACCCTAAGAATCAGCTATTTCTCATTCATTCATTCCTAAGGATCATCCTAAGGAAACAACATAAAGTCCATTGTTGCCAATGACACATAGGTTAAGCGCAGCTGCTAATCTTGTCACTTAGGCGCAGCTGCCAGAATTGGGACATTTCATATGAGACGCTTCTGCCAGTATTGACCTTTAAACACTACTGTCATGGTCATAAGGCTCCCTATTAGGCGCAGCTGCCGATACTGTCCTTAGAGCGTAGCTGCTAGGACGTTTACCGTAGATCTAAAACATCTATGGGTTGTGGTGCAGCTGCCAGTGCTCATCTGTAGGGTATTAGGTCCATTGCTACCAATGTATACCTATAGGGCACTAGGTCCATGCTACTAATGTTCCTCTATTTCAGCTTTTATCCCCCATCATTCATCTACCCATGTTTTACCCAACATATTTTGTAGATATAAAATACTTTATATAGTTTACATCATTTAAAACATGTATAAAAATCTTTCACCAGCATAGGCAGCAAGTATTCAGACAATATGCACACATAACACGCAATTTATAATAAAATACTTCATATCTATGTGTAAGCTGAAGGGGACCATGCACTCACTTGAAAGGTGGTGACTCAGCACTCGGACAGCGCCTCGATACTTTCAAAACGATATTCCTTCGATAAAACATAGTATCGACACCACTAGGGTTTAGTCTAACGATAACCGCGACAAATTAATAGTCTGACTATTATTATTATTATTATTATTATTTAAGCGTTAATAACACTCAATATAACTCATAATAATAGCCCAAATAATTATTTTAAGGACCTAATAACATTCCTATAATTATTTGAAAGCTATATTAAAAATTGCGTAAGCGTAGCACACTTACAGCGAATTTTATCGAAAACCGGAACTTAATTGGAGCAGCGTTTCGAAACCGAAAGGCTCTTTTTCTCGGGACTCCGGGAGCCTCGGGGCTTCCTTAGGGTGTTAGGGGTTTAACTAGGGCTTAGGGGGGGTTAGAAACCCTAGAGAGAGAAAGAAATCTAGAGAGAGAAGGAAAATTGTGTGAAATTTGCGGAGACCTTCGCCCGTTTTTATACCCTGCGAGGCCTCGGACTACGCTGGGCGTAATCCTTGGCTACGCGGGGCGTAACTTTGGATGGGGCTGCCACATCGATTCTAGCTGTCTCACACTCGGAAGGGATAAGACCGAAGGGTACGCTGGGCGTAATGCGAAGCGACGCGTGTCCGAATCCGAAGCGTTCACTGATCAGCGATGGACGGCCCACAACGCGCCACGTCATCAAGTCCTTATCGGCCTTCGCAATTTCGAGTTACAACTTCAAAAATTCGTATCTTCTTCATACGAGCTCCGTTTTTAACGTTCTTTATATCCACGCGAAGGTGGGAATGTACTCTACAACTTTTGTTTAGACTCCGTCGGCTAATTTTGGCTCGATTTTAAATTTTATATTATTAACAGGCCGGGACATGATTGGTCCGTTAAATCCTCATAACTTCTTCATCCGACATCCGTTTTCGCCCATCTTTTTCTTGTTACACCACTCTTAACGAGATCTTCGATTCTCATTCAGGTCGTGTCAGCTAAAAACCGCTCGATCTAATATTCGAATTTCGGGTTGTACACTGCTAGTCCGAAACTTTGAAAAATCATAACTTCTTCATACGAAGTCAGATTTGGGCGTTCTTTTTATCGATGTTCTTAGTTTAACATATTCTATGACTTTCGTTTAGATTGCTAAGGCTAAATCTTGTTCTATCATAAACTCACTATTTACGCTTCCCGGTGCCGTGCCGGTTCCGTCGCGAAACTTCGACGGGTCATAACTTCTTCGTTATAACTCGGATTTCGGCGTTCTTTATATGTACGGAAACCTTGTGACATATTCTACAACTTGGTTAAGATTATTTATTCTAAATAATCTTTTGTCGAAAAGTCGTTTTCGATCCCTATTGCCTCTAAATTGACTAGCCTGGATCTACGGGCGTTACATAGAGCATTGGCCCCGGGACTCACTCTCGGTCATCGGCTTACTAGCTGTTTGTGTTTCTAGGTCAACTGAGAGATTAGACCAGACACTTCTAATATGAACAACGGAAGACACACCCGGTTGCACATCAAGTGGTGCCATCTGTGGGACTCTATAACAAATAGCCAACGAAGGAAATCGAGTAGCTGACGTGAGTCCGGTTACGAGAATACAAACTCTTAAAGAAACACCACAAATTATGACAGTGGTGACACATTAAAAGGTGGCAACGAAAAATCTAGAGGAAGTAGGGATGAGTAAAGAACACTTGGAGGTAAAAGAAAGGGAAATGGAAGATTTTGAAGCATTTAAATTTTTCAAAGCCATGAAAAAATGACAAACAGAGAAGGACAACCAAAAAGCTCAAAAGGAAAAAGCTCATAAAGAAAAAGCACAGAGAGAAAAAGAATGAGACCGAGTCTCAATCCACACCATCCAGACAAAAGATTAAGAAGAAACAGAAAGGGGAACTAGGAGAAGTGAAGAAGTAAGGCGTAACAAGGAAAATAAAAAAAAGGAAGGGAGTTAGGCTTCCTTACGTAGTGGAAAAACAAAAAGAAGTAATCAAAATGATAGATGAGAGTCAACGGAAGTAGCAAAGGGCAAGCAATAGAACCAAGCTTTTGAAAGCCTCAACTTTCGCTCTCCCGTCATGGATGATATCAATGAAATGCTCATTCCAAAAGGATTGAAAGGCATGAGAGTCCTAATGTTTGAAAGAAAAAAAGACCCGATGACCATGATCCAAACTTCTAATGGGCCATCAAGATGATCTCAGTGGATCCAAAACTATGGATCCTATATTTCGCTGAACCCTAGATGGATCCGCCCGATACTGGTTAACAAGTATGGCTCCCAAAAGTATATGAAGTTTTGAAGAGCTTAGTAAAAACTTTGAAATAGCTTTATCCAATAAAGAAGATTCCAACAAAATGCACATGCAATATTTGTATGCCAACAAAGAGTAAGGGAGTGTAATGAAGCCTGCTTCAAACATTTCAATGAGATTAATCAAAGGATGCCAACAAGAGATGACCCCATGATCGTAACTGCCTTCACTATGGTATCTTGGAGGGAGACTTATTGCATAAGTTAGTAGGAAGGGATTGGGTAAATGCAGAAGAGATGATACACAAAGCCAACCATTTCATAATACAAGAAGCATAAAGGACAGAAAAAGCAAGGATGGAAGGAATAGCAATTATATAAGAAAGAAGACAAGAAGGAAGAACAAAACAATATCATAGTAGCAATGCTCATTTTAGTCAAAATAGAAGGTTCAATCACAAGGGAAGAAACAGATAGAACGGTCGATACTAGCCATATCGACATGAAACACATGAGGCTTACATCCCCAAAAGCCTGAACAATGGGAATGTTTATAAAAACTAAAAGTATCCTCGAGTCCCAAGTAGGTACTGTGACTTTCATAAGAAACTAGGTCATGCTATCAAGAACTTTGATAGTCTCAAGAGAGATAAGGAAAGGAACCGATCACTTAAATTAGGAGGGGAACGAGTCATGAAAAAAGAAGAAGCACAAACATATGATGCCGAGATCGCCATGATACAAGGTGGAGGACGAATTGATGTCAAGCCAATAAAGAAATGAAAGATAGTTAACATCGAATTTAGTCATTGCGATCCAATGCCCTTTCACCATCATGGAACAAAACCTATGATAATCAAAACAACAATAGGAAAAACTTTGATAAGAAGAATCTATGTAGAAAACAGAAGCTCTGTCAACATCATGTACGAGCATTGTTTGAAAGGCCAGCCCACAAAAATTCAAAAGTACCTCACATCGGCCACCTCAATAATAGAGGGTTTTGTTGGCCATTATGTATGGACAACGGGAAGATTTTGTTGTCTTTTACTTTTGAAGATTGTAGACGTAATATTAGAAAAACTATCTTAACAGAACTAATGTGTAACACTCGTGACTTAAGGTAATGATAATTATTCAATTTTCTTGTAATTAATTGTTGGACTATGAGTTTAAGGTTGGATTATTGAGTTGGGACTTTAGTGAGTGGGCCATTATATTTGGGTTGACTCAAGACGTACGCTGGGCGTAAGCTTGGCGTACGCGGGGTGTAGTGGCAACATTGGATCCGGTAGGTTGATTCGCGTACGCACAACGTACAGAGGTGTATGCGCAACGTACACGAGCATACTCAAAACCCTAATTTTTAGGATTTAATTTATATAAATACATCATTATGTCCCAAACCTTAGCCTTCTTACTAGCCTCTCAACCTCAAAAACCCTTGAAAGCCTAACATTCCTCATCTTAGTGTGATTTTGATCTTATGAAGCCCATTTTTGTGGTTTGGAGCTTGGAAGGAGAAAGAAAAAGTTGGTGAAGAAGACCTTGTGCAGCTTGAGCTCAGAGATCTAAGATATCATCCTCATCTAGTACTCATTTGAGGTAAAAGGCTCACAACTAGCCTCATGTATGCTTAGATCTATAGTAATTGTGTTTTAGACCTTTTTGGTCCCAAGAATGGATTTTTATGGTCCAAATCCGTTTATAGGCTTAGGGTTGCCACCCTTAGTGCTATATGAGTTCCAAAGACAAAAAAGTTACCATCTTGAAGGTCTTATTGCTGCCATGCTTGAGTTTTAGTCATTTCTATGGAAGTTGTTTGTCATATTTCAAGTTTGGGTCCATTTGGTGGGTTGCAAGCCACCAAGGAATCGACTTTATGGGTTAAGAAACTTTATTGGACTCATATATGCGTTTGAAGCTTAAGGTCTTAAGGGATTAAGCCTTTTTGGAGTTTATGGCTTAATTGGTTAGTACGCGCGGCGTACAAGCCATGCAAGTTATACACTTAGCTTACATAGGAGGACGACCCATGTACTCACTAGATATGGGTTTTCATCATTTGGGCCTCAGTTGGGGCGGATCCATGGACTTTGTTATAATGGGCCATCCGAAATCAGTTATTGGGCTAAGCATATGTTTGGGCTGAAGGGAAGGCCCATTTGAGGAGTTGGGCCCAATTTTGAAAATTGGGCCATTTGTGGGACATTAGTGGGCTTGGAAAGGATATATAGAATTGGACCATGCATGTTATGGATTTGGGCCTAGGTAATGGTCTAAATTAGATTAGGGGTAAAATGGTCATTTTGCCCTAAGAAGGACTATTGGATTTTGACTAAGTGTTATTTTGCACTGATAAATTGGGAAGTCGTCAGAGCAGCCGTTACAGATTTTGTATCGTGAGATTCTGCATTCAGCTTTGTGAGGTGAGTTTCCTCTTGGTTTGAAACGGGTTGAAGGCACCAATACCGACCCGTATATGTTATGTGTGCTGATTAGTAGCTAAGTGTGGGAAAGGCTCGTATCTTAGCATTGCTAGAGTATGGATATGGAATGGATTGGTAGATTTTGGGTTATACTTGTTGTCCGTGTGATACTTGTATGTGTGCTTAGTTAGCTGAGTGTGGGCGAGGCCCGTATCTCATAGATACTTGAGTATGGGCAAGGCCGTATCTCATAGATACCTGAGTGTAGGCGAGGCTCGTATCTCGTAGATAGTTGAGTGTGGGAGAGGCCCGTATCTCATAGTTAGCGGAGTGTGGGCGAGGTCTGTATCTCCTAGTTAGCCGAGTGTGGGTGGGGCCTGTATCTCCTTGAGTGTGGGTGGGTCCCGTATCTCCTAGTAGTATGATTATATGTATGGTATGTGGTAGTTTGGGGGAAATTCACTAAGCTTTGTGCACACAATTTTAAGTTTTAGTTTTAGGTACTTCTGGTAGCAAAAGGAAGAGCTTGGGATGACTGCATTGGACACACCACAATGTTTAGCGTGGGATGTTCACTCTGATGCTTTCATATGATAATCTGATTTGATACTATGACTTATGTTTTTGGATGGAATGATTTTAATAAGTATGGTTTATTTAATAATTAAAAATGAAATTTGTGGTCATGGTTTTTGAGATATCTCAAGTTCGTATCAGAGCCTTGGTTTGTGGGATTCGGGCACACTCTCGGGTGTGTCTGGACTCAAACTAAGGACTTGGTATGATAATTTTCAAAAGAAATTCATTTTTATAAAAAGGATTTGCAAAAGAGAAAAGGGTGTGGTGCATGCAATCAGCCAAGCTCAAGTAAGTTCTCCCAAATCACCCATACATGCTTGTTATGATATGATAAGATTATGTGAACTGCATGCTAGATTAGAGCTAAGGATCTAGGAAGGATGCCCTGTATGCTTGATGTATATGTATAAGAACTGCATGCTAGATTAGGGCTAAGGATCTAGGAAGGATGCCTCGTATGCCTACTATATGAGTTTATTGAACTACATGCTAGTACTGATTATTTACTGATATGAGGGCTTGATTAGGATATGTTTGGTTTTGTTTACTCGATGCCTGAATGTTGCTTGTTTATGCTTTTAGGAGTTCTAGCTATCTTTAACTAACTAGTAAACGAATATGTCAAGTTACATATTATGAGGACTAAATAATTTCAAAAGGCTAGGTTTAGCCCTATTTCGCAGCTCTCGTTTGAGTCTAAATGTTATACGGAGAGACCTATCATTCAAAGAATTATCTGGTTTTAGTAATATGTAATGGTATTCGCGAGCTAGTTAGGGAAAGGTAGCAGGGGCTTCTTATGCAGCTGATGGCGGAGAGTGGGAAAAATATTACCCTAGGGCAACCCTAGGATGAGATTAGCATGGAGAGTAGTAGTAGTGAAAGGGACTTATGGGAGTCAAGGTAGTTCTTGAGGAAAGTATGGATAGATGTGGAAGGTAGTATGGGACCGTACTATTGAAAGCAGAGGATCTGTACTCAAATCAAGGAAGGTTGAGATGAACCTAGGGAACGTGTAATATGTGAGATCCATCGAGTTATGATGAGTACTCTAATATTTTTATAGTGTATTTTTAGTACGGTGACGCTACACATTAGGCCAGTTGGCAGCTCTAGCATAGGCGAGGGATCAGGCTCGGGCTGTGGAGTCGGGCAGCTCGATGACCAGATGAGGGAGTTCATCTCATCTAAGATCACGCGAAGTATCATTAACCAGAATCCTGTGATCTTAGGTACGGTCAAGGAGGGCATTTTGGAGATTTTGGATGAGAGACTGGGTGCATTCTGTACTGAGATGGCGGCCATGATAGGGGGTGCGCACGATGAAATTCATGTAGTTCCGAGCTTATGGGGCTCCAGACTACCATGGGGTTAGGGACCCTATTGCTGGCAGCAGGTGGTTGGCGGATGTCGCCAATGCCTTTCGCACCAATAGATGTTCCGAGGGGGACAAGGTCCGACTTGCTTCCCATCTCCTAAAGGACAGGACATGCAACTGGTGGGAGGAGGTTAGGCATGCGGTTGGTGATGATGTCCTTGACGCTATGACCTAGAGCGACTTTTCAACCAGGTTCAGGTCCGAGTTCGCACCTGTGATAGAGGTGCAGCAGCTTGCGCGGGAGTTCCAGGATCTCCGGCAGATGACTGAGACGGTGACGGAGATCACCGTTATGTTAAGGGAGAGGGCCCTTCTCATTCCACAGTATGTGGTGGACGAGGATATGAAAAAGGCCCGGTACCATGAGAAGCTAAGGAGCAACATTCAACAGTTTGTGAGTCGATCCAGCTGTAAGACGTTGAGGACATGATAGCGAGGGCTTTAGAGAGGGAGATTGATTTAGAAATGGAGAGGAAGAGGAAGCCAGATTCAGTGTCTTGCGAGGAGGGCTCAAGCAAGAAGCCCACGGTAGATTCTCGAGGGAATGGCCAACAGGTCCGAGGGCGTTGGGGCAAGTTTGGGAGGACGCACGAGGGGACGTGAAGGGCATGTTGTTCGGGCTGCTTTAAGTGCGGCCGAACTAGACATGTCAGCAGGGATTGTACTACTACCACCACCACCACCACATTATCTTATCTAATTTGCTTCCAGTGCAATCAGAGGGGACACAAGAGGTCCCAATTCCTAAGTTTAGCAGCAGCAGGACAGGTGGTGGCACCCACCCCTGCTACATTAAGGATTATCGATGGCTGTCGGGGCCGGACAAAGGCATCAGTGGCGAAGAGCAGAGCCTTCCAGCTGACAAGAGGTGGTGGCACGTGTAGCTCCTGTGAAAGAACAAGATCTTTGCACAGGGACAAGGTTTGAAAACTCAAACCTTGAGTGAATGCTTGAGATCAATGTCTGCTTACAAATAGATGTTCAAGTCAAGACTCGAAAGACCAATCAAGTCTTAGATAATTAATTCAACAGATGTTCAAGACATTAAGAATGAATAAGTAAACAATGATCAAGGAAAGATCAATAAATGAACAAGAAGAATATATTTGATGTGATAAAGACAAAGATGCCAAAAGTGAGAGAGAAGATATGTCGTTGACTTGTATTGAATGCTCCTATATATAGGAGAGAGTATTACATTGAATTAACCAAGTAACTTATATAGGACTAGACAAAAGAACTATTTCTGACATTTTGATTGTCTAAGTGTGCAAAAATCTAAGTCCTATGAGATGTTACATCAATACAAATCTAATAAATGACATGAGACAAAATACCTATCTTCGGATCTGCTAGCATTCCAGACATTAGAGACACTCCGAAATGGGTTTCTTTTCTTCTTGTTTCTTCGCTCTTTTCCTCCAGCTCCGGACATGTTCCGGAGCATCTACTTTTCTGGAACCAAACACACTTCGGAATTAGTATCAAGGATTGCTAGAGGTTCACTTTCAGGTTTCAACAATCTCCCCCTAAGTGAACTTAACAATCTATCAAGTTTAATTCATTTCTTCCTTGATGAAGATGTAGGCTCGGAACAGTCAATCTCGGACTTCAACATACCATGCCAACTGACTTACAAACTTTGCCTTAATGTGTTCCGGAGCATCAGACTTGGATGCACGTGAATTGAACTTTTTCAGAGCTTTGGTAGGGATCAGGTGTTTGTCTAGAACTCTGAAGCAGCCCATCTTGTTGGTTTTTCTTGTAGTGTAGACAAACCCTAGAACACGCTCTTCAATGGGACCATCAGCAAGGAGTTCAGCTCCCGGAAGGATGAAGTCAATTTTCGGAACAAATTGTTCTGTTCTGTAAAGGTGAGCAAGTTCATAGTCTCTTCGGCTGAACTCTGCATCATAATCTTTTAAGAAGCTTAGAGCAACATGATAGGCTCCCATACTAAGGTCATCCCTTTGATTTTCTCTGAAGTATGCAGCTAGGGTAAGGATATCATTCGGATTCATGGAGGCAAAATCCGCATCGGTAAGAGTCCGAGGAATAGGTCTGTTCCGGAAAATGTGAAATCGGAACAATGGGCAGTTTAGTTCAAACTTTACCAGGATTTTTCTTCCGAAGCCTGAGACTTGAGTGATCCTCTTCTTTGACCATACGTCCTTGAATGGCAAGGCATTCTTAGAGTAGAACGTATCAAGTGTTTCTCTTTCTGTTCGGATGATTACTTCAGGAGGATCTGTAGGATGGATTGGATCAAACTTGGTGTAATATTTGCTGTAGGGAGAAAGAGGAAGATCCAGTTGCTCAAGATCACTTGTGGGAATGTCATAGGACATGACCAGAGTAATTCGGTGATCTTGGAGGATGCCTTCACGGAAAAGAGGAGATATCCCACGCAGTGGGTCTGGATTATCTTTCAGAGCCTGAATACGAATGCTTTCTTCAAGGGCTTGGTTAATTTCCTCCTAAGACCATCCATGTTTGTGTTTGAGAGGAGGTCCGGAGTGCAAAGCTGGTTTTTCAGTTGTCATTGGTTTCTTGCCTTTGTTTTTATGAAGAGCAGAGATAACCATCTTTATATTTTCATCAACTATAAATTCTGGAGTAGGATTTGGGAGTGGTTCTTCCAAAATGTCATCAGGGGTCCGGAATGTAGAGCCTTGATCAATTTGAGCAATTTTGGGTTCCGGAATAGAAGGATGTACTGAAGGAATAGCCCGGAAAGCTTGGACGGTTAAGAGAGATTTGGCCTTAGCCATTTTAACAGCGTGTTCAAAAACTTCTGGAAGTGAGGATGGCCAAGCGATTGCGGACCATATCCTTTTTGTTCTTCAGAAATGACCTTCGAGATAGCCAACTTGGGAGCTTGAAGAGCGAGGATGCTCTTAGGAGCGTCATCAGGGACATATTCGTTTTCTTCTTCACTTGTTTCCTCTTTGGCACTTTTGAGAGGAGATCCAGAGAGAATCTGAAGTTCATCAGCAGATGATTCCTCTTCATCTCCGAGAGAACTGAGTATAAGGCTTCCATGGGTGACTGGGTCCTTTTCCCCCTCTTGCATCGGTAAACCTCCTAACTGGTGCAAGGAGCAGAGAGTCCTTGAGATCATCAAACTTGGAGATGACTTTCTGAAGACCGGAAGTGAGTTGAAGAGATAGCGTGTCATAGGCTTCAGCCGTGTGAGCTTTCTCAGAGAGGTGTTTGAAGGTGGTACTGAGAATAGAAATCATCTCATCAAACTTCTGGTTTGAAACATCAACGATGTTCCAAGTTGAATGAAGAAGTTTGATGAGGACTTGTTGAACAATCAAATTCATTTCATCCTTCTTTCGGATCTCCTTCTCTAATCGTTGAATTTGTTTCTCATGGCGAACATGGGTCTGCTTGATTAGATCGTTGGTAGCAGACACAAGGTCGTCATGAACCTTGAGCATGGAAGAGATTGTGTTGAGGTAGTTGTCGACTAGAGCATTGTATTTTGAGTCAATTTACTCTACAGTGTGCTTTAGGTGGAGAGAGATTAATTGGTCCAATTGGGCTTCTCTTTCTTCAACAGATGGTCCGGACGATTTTGAGAGAGAATGGAGAATGGCATCAAGTTTGGCATCGAGTCCAGAGACTTGTTGATCCAGTTTGTTGTTCAGTTGAGTGAATGAGTTTTCAACTGATGACTCTTTTTCCATAGTGTCAGAGACAGTTGTCCGGATTTCCAGGAGAGCAAAAGGATCAACATAATCACAAATAGATGATTCCGAATCAGAGTCGGAATGTTGTAGAAAGGACTTGTGAGGATGAGTTGAGGGACCTGGTTTGGTGGTTGCATCGTCTTCCTGATATTTTAAAGGAGACAACCCATTCGAAGAGTTGGAGGATGAAGATTCGAAGTCAAATGCGGACTTAGAACCGGATGGTTTGGATTGGAAGTGGGTAGATGCTTTGAAAGTGAATTCCAGAATGTGCCTGGCATCGGTGTCCAACAATACTTCTTCGGAAATTTCTTCTTCTGGATCAGCGTGGAAAGGACTTTGGTGAGTGGTGATAGGAGGCTGTGTGGAAGTGAGTTCATCATCAACATCAGTGTCAGTAGGAGGAATACATGGCAAATTGCTCTAAATGGCCTTATTTCTCATTGAAATCAGAGTGGATTCCACTTGAGCTCGGGTGAGATCCGGATGCTTGGATGCAGCCCTGTTAACATAATCTGTCCAATCGGGATCATTAACCCCTAGTCGTCCTTTACTCCTTCCGGGTATCAGACCAGTTGAGGCATTGGAAGTGGGAGGGACAACTCATCCTTCTGGATGCTTGGGGTCCAGAACAATGGTTCCGGAGTGTGTGCATGTTGAAGAAATAATAGGATTACCAAATGTGACTCGTGGGTGTGTTCCAGGGGGCTGCAAGGAACTTTGATCAACACCAGCATCACCCTTTTGCGAGGGTGAGGGTGGATTATGTGGAGACTCCCCGTGAGTGTGTGCGTGTGATGTTGAAACATCGAGGGGTACCTCGGATGAGTGGACAGGGGGGTGTGCGGAAAACCAGAGTTAGCCGGAATGTCATGGGTGTCCTCCTGTGGAGATGAGGCATTGACTTTGGTTTTCTTTTTGGCTTTGGGTTTGGTGGGAGAAGATTTTCTCTTCGTTGACTTTTTAGGTTTGGGTCCGGACGCGATAGAGTTGGCTTCTTCCGAAGTAGGTTCAACAGAGACCGGGGCAGGTTGTATTGGGTCGAACACAACCGAAGTCTCTAAGTGATGTTTTAAGTAAGGAGAATCAGAAGGGATAATGGCCAACATGTGGTCCGGAAAACGTCTGACCGGTAGGATTGGTACGGAATTCTGTAGGCCTTGACAAGTTTGAAGGAAATACATACCTCCGGAGGAATGGTGTTCACCGGAATGGAAACATTGAGTTCCTTGAAGACTTGTTCGATTGTCAGAGCCCAAAATCTAGGTTTTGAAATTTCGTTTGCTTTTCTCTTAATGGAAAACTTGCAGAAGTCTTGCCATAAGACTTTAGGAAGATCAACTGCGTTGTCACGTCTGGAGTAGATGTTGAAGATGACATTCATCCAATCCTTGCTCAATGTGTCTGTTCCTCTGTGCTTTCCAGAAAGACCATGTATGATGAGATGCATCAACGCAGTCCATAACCCAGAGACATCACTTTTCTTGAAGTCATTTGCTCGGTAATCTTGAGAGTATCCAACGTATCGCAGAAAGGTCTGAAACTCTTCAGTCATTGGTTCAACGACTTTGAAACCTTTGGGATTAGGTTTGACTCCAATCGCCTTGAGAAAGGTTGATTTGTAGATGGGAATAGAGAGATCCCCAATGATGGTGGTTTCCAGAACGCCATCTTCAAGCTTGATATTAGTGAATGCACGGTGGAGATGATGAAGTGGTAGTGGTGGATCAGGGATTTTGGTAAGTGGGATGGAGATGGGGTGATTAGCGATGAACTCGATCATTACTCTAATCGATTCATCATAGTCTAATGGGTTAAGAGAGAACAATTGAGTTGTATCTCTCAAGAAGGGTTCTTGATCTGCAGAAGAAGATGAACCTTCAGAGCCTTTAGATGACTTCTTTCTAGCGATTGATTTCCTGGGAGTGGAAGTGGTTTTGGTTGGGTTTTGTGAGGACTCCATTGTTGAAGAGAGATGAGTTCTTGAAGAACATGAAGAACAATGAGGGTTTTTTGGAGATTTGCAGTTAAGTGAGCGTAAAGAGATAAAGTGAGAATTTGAAGGAGTATTTATAGGTAAGTGATATGGGCATATTTAGTTATAATTCATGCATGATCTTAATACTTTATGTTAATTTTATCACAAATAATGAACGAAAGGTGCTTAATTAGCATAAATATTTCATTTTCAGCAACAAAGACATGCTCGAAAGGAAAATGAAGCGGAATTGGCGATTGGAGGCTTGGATCTTGGATTTTGAAGAAAGAATGATGTTGTTGGACAGCTTGACCCCTCGTCAGTGTTTTGGCCAAATATCATGAACCGTAATCTGATTTACAAGATTCAAAATGTTCTGAAAACTAGACACAATTTCGGACGACTTTCATGTTTTGAGAAAATGCTGATTCCAAACGGACTCGACGAGTAGGCCATAAACTCGACGAGTCACTTCGAACTTTCGCGATTCTGGACGCACTGACTTGCCGTACACGGGTTTTAAGTGACGGACTCGCCGAGTAGGTCACTGGACTCAACGAGTCCCCTCTGTTTTGTGAAAATCTATATAAAGGGACTTTCAGATCGATATCCTAGCATATAGATGAACCCTTGGAGGCCAATTGTCGACTAAAGGTGCTGCTGGAGGTTGGAGCGTGAGAAGCAAGGGAATCAAACCTACATTCAATTTTAAGGAGAATCAAGGCAAAATCAAGTTTACTTTTTACCTAATCTCTTGTTTGAACTATGTTTTTACCAATTGATTTCGTTTTTGAGCTTGTTTCTGCTGTAATCAAAAGCTAAAACTCATAACTTTTGTTTAGGTAGATGAATTTGTGAACATGGATTGATTATTTGATTGGGATTAATTTTAATTGGTGATTATGTTTTATTAAGCTTGTTAAAGAACCTTATGTGTTAACAATAACTATTCTTCTGTTAATAAATCAGTAATTAAGTTGTATGAACATCTCTTAGTTATTAATTTCATATGATTTATTGTGACCACATAGTTGTATGTCTAGGAATAGCGAATGTAAAACTAGAATTAACTAGAAGATAGGTAAGTTAATGTGTGAGATTGTTTGATGAACATCAGCAAGAGGTTAATTGAAGGGCTAATTTAATTAACCATTAAAAGTCTTATTTAACCTGAATCAATAACTAGGAAATCCGTTAATTTAGACAACTGGCCACTGCTTGAGTTAATTTGTTTCCTAAGGATTAGTAATAGTGATAGTGAAGCTAATCATATTAGTCGGTAGCCAATGAAAAATTAATCTGATACATTGAAATCATCCATGGGAACAAATGAGTCGAACCTAAACAGAAGTCCTCTTTATTATTGAATTTAGTTGATTTTTATTTGCTTAGCTCTTAGTTTCTTAGTTTAATTTTTAGTTAATTGTTTAAGTTTCTAGTCTTGCAAAACTAGAGAAACCCCCTTTTATTACTTGTTTTATTTAGATAATATTAGCATTTTTTTTAATTGTTTACCGTTCCCTGTGTTCGATACCCTACTTACTTGAACTAAACTGCTAATCGATAGGTACACTGCCTTTCGTGTGTTCATCTTTGTGTTTAAGTTAGTAGGATTAAAACTAGTTGGTTTTACACACATCAGTAAGGGAAGATGGGCCGGGTTGAAAAAGGTAATGATGAGGATCCGAAATCAACCGGTCGCATTAAATGAATGTATACCTTTTTGGAGTTGAGGTGACAGGAATGCGAAAGGTTGAGTGGTTCGAAGTTGAAAATAGAATAGCAACCGCCGATATGATGTTTGCTTTTAGGATTGGTACAGTCATGGCTCGAGGTTCAAGGAGAAAAAGATAAGGATTCTGAAAAGTAACCGTTGTTGACGGTTCAGTGTAAGACCTTTTGGTATTCCAGATGAGTAAATCAGGGATGACTAAAATCCGATAGATAGATGGGTGAGTTCTGAATTTATTCTTTTGAAGCAGTTCCGGAGTGAGAAATGTTCTGGAGAGAAATTGAACTTTATTTTGAAAATCGAAAGCAATTTGAAATTCCAGAGCAATTTTAAAATTTTGGAGTGCTTTTTGAAATTCCGGATGAGATTTTGAAAATTCCGGAGCAATTTTAAAATTCCAGAGAGCTTTTTGAAATTCCGGATGAGATTTTAAAAATTCCAGAGCAATTTTAAAATTCCGGAGAGCTTTTTGAAATTCCGGAGTATGTATATTCTGATGATGGTCGATTCAGATTGTTGTGAAGAAGAGAACAAACTGTTTATCTTAAGAAACTCAAGGGATAATTAGTAAAAGAGACAAGTAAAAGGATCATGTGTATTTAGAGGAAAAATAGTTTCGAAGCAAAATGAATGAGTTCGGAACATATACTTCCTCTGAATACTTCTATCAAAGAGAACATGTCTTGAAAGAATTGAGGATCAGGCATCATCATACCCATTTTGTTCAGAAATCCATTAAATTTGGTTTCGTCTAATGCCTTGGTAAAGACATCAGCAATTTCATCGTCAGATGGAACAAAAATAAGTTCAATATTACCATTTACAACATGATCTTTAATAAAATGGTACCGGATGTCAATGTGCTTCGTCATGGAGTGCTGGATTGGGTTGTGAGAGATGGCAATGACACTTTGAGAATCATAGTAGATAGGAATGCGTTGAAATCAGTAACCATAATCCAAGAGTTGAGATTTCATTCAAAGAACTTGAGAGGTACGGCTAGCAGCAGCAATGTATTCAGCTTTGGCTGTAGAGAGAGCAATGCAATTATGTTTCTTGGATGACCAGTTGACTAAATGACCACCTAGGAATTGACATCCTCCTGATGTACTTTTCTTATCGAGTTGAAGACCACCACAGTTTGAATCCGAGTAAGCTTGCAGAAGGAAACTTTCATTTGCTGGATACCAACTTCAGAGATTCTTTGTACCTTTGAGGTATCGAAAAATTTGCTTTACAGCCAAAAGATGGGACATCTTCGGATTGACTTGAAATCTGGCACATAAGCATGTTGAGAACATTATGTCCGATCGACTTGTAGTGAGATAAAGTAAGGATCCAATCATTCCACGATACTCCTTTTCATCTACAGAAACACCCGAGGGGCCAGCAAATATTTTGAGACTGAACCCCATGGGTACCTTGGCTGAGGCACAGGAGTCCATAGAGTATTTCTTGAGAAGCTCAGAAATGTACTTCTCTTGGTGGATGAAGATGCCTTTGTTAGTTTGTTTAACTTAAAGGCCTAGAAAGAAACTTAATTCTCTATTCATGCTCATTTGGAATCGTTTGATCATTAAGTTTGCAAAATCTTCAACCACGGATGAGTCCGTAGATCCAAAAATGATGTCATCCACATATATTTGAACCAACATGAAATGTTTTCCGTTTGATCTTCTGAATAGAGTTGGATCTAGGATTCCTCTTTGAAAACCTCAGCATTTGAGAAAGTCGTTGAGGGTCTCGTACCATGCACGACGAGCTTGCTTGAAACCATAGACAGCTTTATGGAACTTGTAGCAATAGTTCGGAAATGAGAGATTAATGAAACCGGGAGGCTGTTGAAGATATACTTCGGTGTCAAGCTCACAATTAAGAAAGGCACTCTTAACATCCATTTGATAAACTTTGAAACCTTTGTGAGATGCATATGCAAGAAAGATTCTGATAGCTTCTAGTCGTGCCACATGAGCAAATGTTTCATCGTAGTCAAGACCTTCAATTTGAGTGAAACCTTTAGCTACCAATCTTGCCTTATTTCGGATGATAACTCCTGCATCATCTAGTTTGTTGCGATATTGTGACATCCCCAAAATCTCGGCCAGAAAAGACCATTTTTCATTTATGCTTTTAAAATAATTTCAGAGTAAATCTTTTTGATTTGAAAGAGTTGCGGAATTTGTTCCCAAAAACAAAACATGATAAAACAATGTTTACCAAAGCATTTCATAAAAGAAATGTATTTTCATTATATAATCAAAACTCGGGATGTCATGTTCCGATATAGACCATAAAGCATAAACAATAACATTACAAGTCATTCAACAAATATATACATATACAGACTTGTAAACAAAACAACTTGATGGTTCATCCATCTTATGCCCTTGCGCCACTTCCTGTAATACAAATAAAACTGAGTGGGTCAGGCTTGGGAGCCTGGTGAGCATATAGGGTTTTCAACCCACAATAAATAAATATATTTAATTTCCACCAACCAACAATAACCCAATTACCCATTCCCGTTATTCTCACTTTACGTCCCTAAGACAACTAACATAAGGGACCTAGTCTAAGAATATTTCAACGGGGCGACAACACATGCTTCGGGGGTTCCTCAGCAATATAAGTCAAATAAGGCAACCATGAGGGGGATGGAGTATAACGAATGAACACCCAAGTTCATTAACACCTACAGGTGGCGAACCTGCTAGCGTTCCACAGGACTGTCTAGAAAAGTCTGTGGTCGTCATCTAAACTCCGCTAGACGACTGAATCAAAACAACATCGAGGCCTCTCATCTGTTTATCACACAACTATCTACCCATGTTCTACCCAACATATTAGTAGATAAAAATATATATTTTTATACATAGTTTAAAACCTGTATAGCATTCTCGTTCAATACATATTCCAAAAAAAACAGATGAGGCACACACACATAACATGTATTTCATGGAGAATAGATCAGATCTATGAGATAGAAGAAAGTGAATATACGTTCACACATATAACAACAAAATATACACATAACACGTATTTTATATAAAATACTTCATAATTATGCGTTAGAAGAAAGTAACTACACACTCACTTGATCAGAAGATGATCGAACAGCACTACAGCTTGTAGAAGTAGTATTCTTCGGCAGATCTGGAAGATCTTCACAAAAACCGGACTCCTTGCGGGCAGAGCTTCGGCTCGGGAATCTTACTTCTTGGGATCTTCGGGACATCGGGACTTGCTTCGGGGCTCGGGAATGATACCGGGGCTTCGGGGTACTTCTGGCACGCAAAACGATGCAAAACAGGAGAGAGAAGAGAGAAAAAGAGCAAATGAGTCGGTTGCCCTCGCATCCTATTTATAGGAGGCTGGAGCCTCGGAGTACGCGGGGTGTACTGCCTCGGTCGTCAAGGCTTACGTATCCGAAGTCACTTGAGTGCGAGGCGGTGCATGCATCGAGGTACGCTGGGCGTACGCGAGTACGCGGGGCGTACCTCGGATCAGATCGGTGACTCCTCTTCGGATAATGCCGACTTTTATAATTAAATTTAAATATTAATTATTTAATAAACTTTGGAAATTCATTTCTTCTTCATACGAACTCCGTTTTCGACGTTCTTTATATCCACGCGTAGGTGAGACTACGCTCTACAACTTTCGTTTAGACTTCGTAGGCTAGTTTTGACTTTATTTTTATTATTTATTTTTAGTAGGCTCGGACAGGAAAACTTCGTTATAAATTCATAACTTCTTCGTTTGACGTCCGTTCTCGCCTAACTTTTCATTGCTTCGATACCAACAACGAGATCTTCGATTCTCGTTTAGATTGTTTCGGCTAAAAACCGCTCGATCTCAAATCGAGTATTTCAGGCTTTATACCGTTAAGTCGAAACTTCAATAAATCATAACTTCCTCATACGAAGTCAGATTTGGGCATTCTTTCGCTCTCGGTTTAACGAACTCTATGACTTTCGTTTAGATCACTAAGGCTAAATATCGCTCTAACGTAAATTTCACTTTTTACGTCATTCAGCGTTGTCGGTTCTGTCGCGAAACTTCGACAGGTCATAACTTCTTCGTTATAACTCGGATTTCGGCATTCTTTATATCTTTGGAATCCTTGTTTTGACCACTACATCTTTATGCAAAGATATTGGGCTTATCTCATACTTTAATTTTGATGCTTATTTTATTCTTAATTCATTAAATTATAATAATTAAGAAAATAAAAACATAATTCACATAATACTCAAATATTTCATCATTAATACTCCAAAAAGAGTTACAAGGGTTAACCTAGACTATTACATCAACGAAAATGCCTAACCTGGAAACGTGGGCGTTATAGATATACACATCTTGTGCCGACAATAGGGTGGTTCGGGGGAGGAGGAACAAGAGTCCATACTTCGTTTCGGTCAAATTCAGCCAATTCTTCTTGCATGGCTGTAATCCAGTCAACATGATCCAATGCTTCCTGAATGGATTTTTGTTCGATCATAGAAATGAAGGCTGAGAAATGACATTCATTTTGGATACTAGAAGCAGAGTGAGTCTCTACACCAGCATTAAGATTTCCAATCACTTGGTTGGGAGGATGATCCTTGGTCCAAACGTTCAATTTGGGAAGTTCTTGAGCAACGATTGATTCAATATCAACAATAGGATTTAGTTGCTCCCCCTGAATGATTTGAATTTAAGGATGATGCTTCCCCTGAACTTCTGAACCAGAGATATTTACATCATCATCTGAGGGAAACTCAAAGAAATTTTTGTTGTCGTCATTGTTGATTGGATTGGAGTCATCGAATTCAGCAGTTGCATATTGGAAGCCATCTACATTTGATTCACGAGAGGGATTAGTATTATTCTCCCCCTCAACCTGAGAAGGTTGGAATGGTTCGGAATCAAATGGTGACAGACTCGGAAGAGGACCGGATAGGTTGTGAGAAGTTGGGGCTTCCGAATGAGGAATTTGAATTGTTGAAGCTTTTGATTCGGAATCAAAGGCGACTTCGGAAGGGCTAAAGAGGGTTTCAAAATTAACTTCAAGGATAGTTTGAGGGTTAGGACATCCTGGCGGAGGAGCATCAGATTCCATAATGTGAGTAGTGATATGAGAGGGGCCAGAATTTTGAACGAAGTTGTCATCAAAGGTGACATCAAAGCTTTCTTCTAGAACACGAGTTCTTCGATTGAGAACTCTGTAAGCCTTGGATTTTGAAGAGTACCCAAGAAAGATAGCTTCATCGGCTTTGGGTTGGAATTTTGTAAGCCGATCACGGTTGTTTTTGATGAAGCATCTGCATCCGAAGACATGTAGGAACGAGATAGTCGGCTTGCGACCATTCATTGCTTCGCATGGTGTCTTGTTGAGACGTTGATTGATGATGCTTCGATTTTGAGTGAAACAGGCAGTTGATACAGCTTCATCCCAAAGATAGAGCGGCAGGTTTGCATAGTTTAGCATTGATCGAACAGCTTCAACAAGTGTTCTATTGCGTCTTTCAACTACACCATTTTGTTGAGGAGTGTAGGGAGCTGAAAGGTTGTGGTTGATCCCTTTTTCCGTGAGAAACTTCTCAATCGTGGAATTAACAAATTCCGAACCATTATCATTGTGGATTCTTCTTACTGGGAGCTTGATGAGAACTTCTATTCCTTAGATAAAATTGATGAGTTCGGAGTTTGTTTCGTATTTTAGCCTCAGGAAGAAAACCCAGGTGAACCTTGTAAAGTCGTCGACGATCACAAGTATGTATTTCTTATGATGAATACTTTCTACAGTGGAAGGTCCACAAAGATCAATGTGTAGAAGTTCCAAAGGATTTGAGATAGATTTTTCGATAATGACCGGATGACCCTTCTTTGATTGCTTACCACACTCACACGCATCACATAAATGATCATTTTTGAACTTGAGAAGAGGTAAACCTCTTACCATTTCACCAGACACAAGATCATTCATATACCGAAAGAGTAGATGTGTGAGCCTTCGGTGCCATAGCCAACTAACATCAGGAACAACTTTGGAGAGAAGGCAGAGTTGAGGTTTACCAATAATCATGTTGATGTCGAGAGGGTACATGTTTTTGTTGCGAAGAGATTTTATCAAGCATTCTTTTCGGTCTTCAGTCATCACGTAGTTGTATTTTTTGCAGAATTCCACACGTTGACTTGAGTCAGTGAGCTGAGCCACGCTTATGAAGTTGTGTTTCAAGTTAGCTACATAAGCAACATGTGAAATGGACAAGTTTCCATTAGTGAGTGTTCCGTAACCATGAATTTGTGAGTTAGAGTTTTTCCCATATGTCACATATCCAGCATTTGGAGAGAGATTTAAATCTCGCAGAAAGTCTTTCTGCCTTGTCATGTGCAAGGAGCAAGCACTATCAATGTACCATATTGTTTCTTGCTCTGAAGCACAAAGTGCCTACAGGTTTAACAAACAACGGAGCTTTTACAGGTTTAACAAACAACGGAGCTTTTAGGCTCCAAGTTAGATTTTGGGACATATAAATGGACTTTGGAATTTAATTGTGGATTTGGGACAACTACTTGTTTTTTTGTGAGATTTCTTGTGTGCTTTGGGAAAAGACAAAATGCTAAGGTCTTTTCATCTATCCAGTAGTCATATTCAACTATTTGTGGGTTAGGAACTGACTTCTTCGGACCTTTGGTATCCAAGGGATGGACACATTTCGTTATTTCTGGGACAGTTGCTTTGTTAACGGATGTTTTGATTTTCCACACAAGATTTTTGTTTGAAGATTTTGAAGAAGTGATTTTTGGACTTGTGAATTTGTTTGATGACACATTGTTCTTTGAAATTCTTGGTTTAAAAATTGTGCCATCAGATTTTGCAATAAAAACAGATGATACATTTTGAGGTGGTGATGAGTTATTTCGGATGGTTTTGACGTTAACATTAGCATGATCTTGGGGTAATTTGGAGCTAAGGACTTCTTTTGGTTCAGAACGGACAGGAGGTTTGGAAGGTCTCTTCATGATCCTTGCAGGAATAAAGGAGTTTTGACTATGAGTAAAGACACGAGAATTCTGGAACGAACTTGGTTTAGAATTAGCAAGGAATCTGGAATCTTGTCTAGTTCTAACTTCTTTTTTGAAAGCATTTCTAGCTTCGACCTTGGGATTTACAACATCATTTCTATTCAGCGTTGGTTTTCTATTAGGTCCAGAGGATTGTCCTTTGGATGGATTTGAAAATTTGGTAGTGATGGGAGCCAATTTGGTTTTTGAAAGAACTACAGAGTCTGATTCATATGAATCAGAGGACACAATACTTGAGACCTCAATTTTGTCATCTAGGGATGCCCATACGAATTATGAGGCATTGACTTCAGTTGTTTATGGAATAATTTCCTCAATCATGCAGTTGTTGACGTGATTGCTTATAGGAGTAATTTCCTGTTTTGGTAAGAGGGTTTGAAAGGACATTTGTATTTCTTTAAAAGTAGAGAAAACTCTTGTTGAAAACAAATTTCGAAATCTGAAGTTTCGAAATCATCATCAGGATAGATATGAGTCGATAAGGAGGTTAAGGATGACTGAGTTAGAGGAACAGTGGGTTTGTAAGGTTCCAGAGCAGGTGGATTAGGAATGGTTGATTCAAAGGAACTAACTAGAGCGAGTGGTCCTCCTGAAAGTTCTCTTATGGTTTGGGTAACATTTGATTCGTGTCCCTGAAGCTCATCAAAAAGTTGATAGAGTTTTAATTTTTTTAGGGAACCATTACTTTGAAGGCAAGACTTTACATTTCCCCATCCATTACCAAGACTGTTAATGAACTTGAGATTGTACTCGAGAGGAGTTCCAACAATCCCATGAGCAGTCATGTTGTTGACAACGATTCGGTATCGGTTAGAGGCTGAGGCTATGGATTCACCTGGAGTCGTAGTGAAAGTGTCAAAGTCATTGACAACCGAGGTGAGACGTTTGTCCTTCATATTTCCGAACCTTCAATCAGATCCTGAAGAGTGTCCTAAATTTCTTTGGCTGGTTTGCACAGCTTGATGTGTTCAAAGAGTAATGGAGGAACACCAAACACCATTTCTGAGAAGGCAACTTGATTAGCATGCAGCATTTCAACATCATTAGCAGTTAGAGGAGCTGGACGAGCTTCATCTTGACCGATAAGCTGAGCAGCAGCATCTCTTACAATGGTTCTAACAGGAATATGTAGACCTTCTTTTATGGATCCCCAAATCTCTTCACCTTTATCTTTGGCCAAAAGAAACATTTCCATTCTGACTTTCCAGTGATCATATTCTTCCACAACTAGCAGTGGGGCACGTGTAGGGCCACCCACGCTATTTTCGATTTGCATTAAAATCATTTGTTGAGGATTTGAAGCAGCCATTGAAGTCAAGATATCTTCAAGCTTTAAGTAGTATATAGAAGAACTTTTATCCTTAACATAGAAATGGTTGAAATACCAAGGTAAGTCCAAACCAACTATAATCTGATCTTATGGATTCAAAGGACAACCACTCAAGCTCTGATACCAATTGAGAGAACAAGATCTTTGCGTAGGGACAAGGTTTGAAAACTCAAACCTTGAGTGAACGCTTGAGATCAATGTCTGCTTACAAATAGATGTTCAAGTCAAGACCGGAAAGACCAGTCAAGTCTTAGATAATTAATTCAACAAATGTTCAAGACATTAAGAATGAATAAGTAAATAATGATCAATGAAAGATCAATAAATGAACAAGAAGAATATATTTGATGTGATAAAGACAAAGATGCCAAAAGTGAGAGAGAAGATTTGTCATTGACTTGTATTGAATGCTCCTATATATAGGAGAGAGTATTACACCGAATTAACCAAGTAACTTACATAAGACTGGACAAAAGAACTATTTCTGACATTCTGATTGTCTAAGTGTACAAAAAGCTAAGTCCTATGAGATGTTACATCAATACAAATCTAATAAATGACATGAGACAAAATACCTATCTTCGGATCTGCTAGCATTCCGGACATTAGAGACACTCTGGAATGGGTTTCTTCTCTTCTCGTTTCTTCGCTCTTTTCCTCCAGCTCCGGACATGTTCCGGAGCATCTACTTCTCCGGAACCAAACACACTTCGGAATTAGTATCAAGGATTGCTCGAGGTTCACTTTCAGGTTTCAACATCTTGATGTTGTGACAGGTATGTATCTTCTCCTTATCTCCATATTTATATTGATTATTAGGGGTGTCGATAAAATCGCACAAAACGTAAAAACCGCCCGCACCACACCATACCGCAAAATGCGGTTTTGAACATCCGCGGTGCGGTTTGTGGTTTGTATTTTTTGTAAACCGCACTATGCGGTGCGGTTTGCGGTTTTTAGTTTCAAAACTGCGGTTCAAACCGCAACGCACCACATAGTTAGTATTAATCATATATATATATATATATATATATATATATATATATATATATATATATATATATATATATATATATATATATATATATATATATATATATATATATATATATATATGGGTAAAGTGAATATACCTAACAACCTTATATAAGCTTAGGTACCTAACTCCATAATAGTACATCGGTTTGTATCATATTTACATTGTAATTGCCTAAGGTTCTTAAACTTCAACACCATAACTTGATTACTTCCAAAATCTTTGGACTTTCACCAATATTTTTCTTTTATATCACGTCTTTCTATCGAATACCACCTGATGAGCTTCATATCCTACTGCTACAAATGAAAGGATGTAGGAGAAATATAATGATGAATTTCCAAATTTTTTTAAGTAAATCAAGTTTAGGGATGAAGTTTAAGAACCTTGGATTATTGCAATGAAAATTTAATGCAAAATGACATAGTTTGATGAGGTTAGGTACCTAAGCTTATATAAGGTTGTTAGGTATATTCACTTTACCCTATATATATATATATATATATATATATATATATATATATATATATATATATATATATATATATATATACACACCAAATTATTGAGCAAAATATCACAAAGTCACCCAAACGTCTAACAATATATAAATTAAAAATATGTTTGTGAAGTTCCTAACTCAAAACATATAAGTACTGCTTCTTTTAATATATCTACTATATAGATATTTGTATGACAAAACTTAGACAATAACGTTATATTTCTTCCAAAAACCAAATATCCGAAAGGAAACAAATCAAAAATGATAGAATATGTAATCATTGACCCTAATAATAATTGTATTCACCAATTTTAAATAATTTTACTATCATTAAAATTTTAAGATCTTAAGACAAATAATGACACGTAATGTAATGTTTCTCATAGTAAAATATGCAATATTAAAAAATTATTATCAAACCGCAATGAAACCGCCCACACTTCGTCAAACTGCACCACACCGCATAACGCGGTTTAGGACCTTTGTGGTGCGGTTCGCGGTTTTAACTCTAGACCACACCAAACCGCACCACGCACACCCCTATTGATTATTGCTCATGTTTATGTATTTTATTATAGGATTGTTCCTTATGAACGGTATATCTACTCTTGTATTATTTGACTCGGGGGCTACTCGATCATTTGTATCGCTCGCGTTTAGCAAGCGATTTGTTGGCACTCCGGGGAAGCTGGACTGTCCTCTTGATGTAGAAATCACTGATGATAAGATAGTACGGGTTGCGAGGGTTCATTTGGGTGTACACTGCAGCTATTTGATGAGTAGTTTTTCGTGGATTTAGTCCCTATTCCCATGCAAGGGAATAAGGTTATCATGGGTACGGACTCGTTAAGCCCCAATGGGGCAGTGGTCGACTGTGAGCAGCAACTAGTATGAGTTAAGACCCCAAGTGGGGGAGGGTTGGTGATTCAGGGTGAGAGGCCGCAACATGGGACGATTTTGTGTTCAGCAGCGAGAGCTAGGCGCTACCTTCAGCAGGGTTGCACATGTTATGTTGCCTATGTTATGGATACCCGAGACAAGGGTAAGGCGATTGTGGATGACATACCGATCGTACGGGAGTAACCAGACGTATTCCCGGAGGATTTTCCTAGGATACCTCCAGAGAGGCAGGTAGAGTTCAAGATTGACCTAGTGCCTGGTGCGGCTCCAATAGCCAAGGCATCATATTGGTTGGGTCCTCCCGAGATGCAGGAGTTGTCTACACAACTGTAAGAGCTGTTAGACAAGGGATTTAAGAAGCCAAGCAGTTCCCCATGGGGAGCCCCAATTATGTTTGTAAAGAAGAAGGATAGGTCACATCAGATGTGTGTAGATAACTGGGAGATGAATAAGGTAATGCTGAAGAATCGTTATCCCCTTCTGAGGATTGACGATTTGTTTGACCAACTTCAGGGAGCATCTTGGTTCTCCAAGATTTATCTGTGATCGGGTTATCTCCAGATGCGAGTCAGGGACGGTGATGTGCAGAAGACAGGCTTTCGGACTTGCTATGGTTATTATGAGTTCATGGTGATACTGTTTGCGCTCACCAATGCGCCTGCCGTATTCATGGATCTCATGAACTACATGTGCAGATCGATGTTGGACTGGTCTATGATAGTCTTCATCGATGATATATTGGTTTACTCCAAGACTCAGGAGCAACACGAGGAGCACCTGAGGGAGGTGTTGGAGACGCTGAGGAGGGAGAGACTTTTCACAAAGTTCTCCAAGTGCACGTTCTGGTTGTCGTGGTGCAGTCTCTGGGGCACCTTGTCAACTAGAACGGTATACTGGTCGATCCAGCCAAGTTGGATGTCGTCATGCAATGGGAGGTTCCGAGGTGTCCATCCGAGATTTGGAGTTTTCTTGGTCTGGCGGGTTATTATCAGAGATTAATCAAGGATTTCTCCAAGATTATTGTTCCCTTGACCCGACTGACCAAGAAGTCGGTGACATTCTATTAAGGCCCTAAGCAGCAGGCAACCTTCGAGACTCTCAGACAGCGGTTGTGTGATGCACCGATTCTGACTTTGCTGGATGGCATCGAAGATTTTGTGGTTTACTGTGACGCGTTGATCACGGGTATGGGTGCAGTGCTGATGCAGCAGAGTCGCATGATAACATACGCTTCGAGGCAGTTGAAGCCTCATGAGGCGAATTACCCAATGCAGGATTTGGAACTGGGGGCCTTGGTTTTCGCCCTCAAGATTTGGCGACGTTACCTCTATTGGGTTCGTTATACCATTTACACAGACCACAAGAGCCTGAGATATCTGATGGACGAGCCGAATTTGAACATGAGGCAAATTCGGTGGTTAGATGTGGTGAAGTACTACGACAATGAGATCCTCTATCACCCGGGGAAGGACAATGTGGTGGCCGATGCTCTTAGCCACAAGGCAGTGGCGGCTCCGATTCGAAACATATGTATGAGGATGATAGTGATTACTCCGTTGTTGGAACGAATCCGGGAGGTGCAGGTTGAAAGTATGAAGGAGGAGAGCCGAAAGTTTGAGCGGATCATAGGCCAGGTGGCCTCTTTTGATTATGACAGCTGTGGGTTCTTGACCTTGCATCAGAGGGTCTGGGTTACTTACTTGTGCAGGGTGCACCAAATTCTGATGGAGGAGGCCCACAAGTCTAGGTTCTCCATTCATCGAGGGGCGATGAAGATGTATCGGGATCTTCACCCGGATTATTGGTGGCCCTACATGAAGCGAGACATAGCATGGTATGTGGAGAGGTGCTTGACTTGTAGGAAAGTGAAGGCTGAACACCAACGGCCACACAACAAGATGCAACCGTTGGATATTCCCATGTGGAAATGAGAAGATATCACTATGGATTTTATCACGAAGCTTCATAGGACCGCACATGGAGTGGATTCGATTTAGGTCATCGTGGATCGGTTGACCAAGAGTGCTCATTTTATCCCGATCCAGGAGAGTATATCGGCTGAGAAGCTAGCCGAGATCTATGTACGCAAGGTGGTGGCATGTCATAGAGTGACGGTGTCGGCTGTGTCAGACCGAGATGTTTGCTTCACTTCCATGTTTTGGAATCGGTTTCATGACGAGAGGGGTACTCGTGTTCACTTCAGCACAACTTTTCCCCCGCAAACTGATGGTCAGAGTGAGAGGATGATCCAAACTCTCAAGGATATGCTACACGAATGTGTATTGGATTTCGACAGTAGTTGGGTTACGTATCTTCCGTTAGCGGAATTTTCGTATAACAATAGTTATCACGACAACATAGATCGACCTCCCTTCGAGATGCTTTATGGGAGGAAGTGTAGGACCCCAATCTGTTGGGGTGAGTTTGGTTAGAGAGTCATAGGGATTATTGAGGTAGTACTCAAGACCACTGAAAAGATCCAGCAGGTCTGGAGTAGGCTGCGTACTGCTCAGAGTCGGCAGAAAAGCTATGCCGACAAGTTTCATTCAGATCTGGAGTTTCAGGTAGGGGGTATGGTCCTCCAGAAGGTGTCACCTTCGAAAGATGTCATCCGGTTCAGCAAGCGGAGCAAGCTAGGCCCTAGGCACATCGGTTCGTTCAGGGTTTTGGCTCGGTGGGCCAGGTTGCGTATCGACTGGATCTACCAGCCGAGTTTAGTCAGATCCACAACACCTTTCATGTCTCCCAGATGCGGATGTGATTAATGGATGACTCTGCAGTAGTGCCTTTAGAGGATATTCAAGTGGATGACAACCTGAACTATATCAAGACTAGCAGCCATTCTCAACAGGAAGACGAAGGAGCTGAGGAACAAGAGGGTAGAGCTGGTAAAGGTGCAGTAGTTACACCACAAGGGGTTTGAGTGGACTTGGGAGTCCGAGGAGTATATGAGGGAGCAGTATCCAGAGTTGTTTAGGGTAGCGAACTTCGAGGACGAAGTTTGATTCATGTGGGGGAGAATTGTAACACCCGTTACTTGAGGTAATGATGATTATTCAATTTTCTTGTAATTAATTGTTGGACTATGAGTTTAAGGTTGGATTATTAAATTGGGCCTTTAGTGGGTGGGCCATTATATTCGGGCTGAATGAAGACGTACGTTGGGCATAAGTTTGGCGTACGTGGGGCGTAGTGGTAACATTGGATGTGGGGGCTTGATGCATGTAAGCGCAACGTACCAAGGGGTACACGCAACGTATGTGAGTAGACTCAAAACCCTAATTTTTTGGGTTTAAGTCATATAAATACATCATTATGTCCCAAACCCTAGCCTCCTTGCCAACCTCTCAACCTCAGAAACCCTAGAAAGCCTAACATTCCTCATCCTTGTGTGATTTTGATCTTGTGAAGCCCATTTTGGTGGTGAGCTTGGAAGGATAAAGAAGAAGTTGGTGAAGAAGAACTTGTGTAGCTTGAGCTCAAAGATCTGAGATATCATCCTCATCTTGTACTCATTTGAGGTAAAAAGCTCACAACTTGCCTCATGTATGCTTAGATCTATGGTAATGTTGTTTTAGACCTTTTTTTGTCCCAAGAATGGATTTTTATGGTCCAAATCCTTTTCTAGGCTTAGGGTTGCGACCCTTAATGCTATATGAGTCCCAAAGACAGAAAAGATACCATCTTGAAGGTCTTATTGTAGCCATGCATGAGTTTTAGTCATTTCTATGGAAGTTAGTTGCCATATTTCATGTTTGGGTCGATTTGGTGGGTCGCAAGCCACCCAGTAATCGACTTGATGGGTTAAGACACTTTATTGGACTCGAATCTATGTTTGAAGCTTAAGGTCTTAAGGTATTAAGCCTTTTTGGAGTTTATGGCTTAACATGTTGGGCTTACAAGCCTGTACGCGTAGTGTACAAACCATGCAAGCTGTACGCTTAGTGTATAGAGGAGTATGCCCCGCGTACTCACTGGATATCGGTTTTCGTCATTTGGGCTTCGGTTTGGGCCGATCCATGGACTGTGTTATTATGGGCCATAATGGGCCATCAAAAATCAGTTATTTGGCTAAGGATATGTTTAGGCTTATGCATGTTATGGATTTGTACCGTGAGATTTTGCATTCAACTTTAAGAGGTGGATTTCCTCTTGGTTTGAATGGATCGAAGGCACAAATGTCGGTCCGTATATGTTATGTGTGATGATTAGTAGATAAGTGTGGGTAGGGACCATATCTTAGCATAGCTGGAGTATGGATATGAAATGGATTGGTAGATTTTGGGTTATACTTGTTGTCTGTGTGATACTTCTATGTGTGTTTAGTTAGTTGAGTATGGGCGAGGCCCGTATCTCAAAGATAGTTGAGTGTGGGCGAGGCCCGTATCTCATTGATATCTGAGTGTGGGCAAGGCGCGTATCTCATAGATAGTTGAGTGTGGGCGAGGCCCGTATCTCATAGTTAGCGGAGTGTGGGCGAGGTTTTTCGATGGAATGATTTTAATAACTATGGTTTATTTAATAATTAAAAATGAAATTTTTGGTCATGGTTTTTGGGATGTTTCATAATCATAACAAAAGCACCATCTCCTTATAATATGACGTTAGGAAGAACCAGATTGTGGAAATTGCAAGCAATGCCATCCACGATTGATGGCTTACATAAGTTTCCTACTGATGAAGGTATCACGATAGTTCAAATAACGATTCTGGGCTCGCTTAAGCGCATTCATTGTGTCCAACCAGACCCGATCAGAAGATTAAGGTGGGTTATGAACTATCTGAATATATATACGAAAAGGTATAATTGCTATGCTTAAAGAGCACGTAGACGCATTTTCATGGAAACCAACAGATATGATGGGCATTACTAGGTCATTGATAGAGCATCGTTTGAACATCAACCCGTCATATGCCCCCATTAAGCAAAAAAAGTGTGGCATGGTTAAAGAAAGAAATGAAATAGTCAACACAAAGGTTAAAGCTCTGTTAGAAGCAAGATTCAAGA
Source organism: Lactuca sativa (assembly GCF_002870075.4). Classification (NCBI taxonomy): domain Eukaryota; kingdom Viridiplantae; phylum Streptophyta; class Magnoliopsida; order Asterales; family Asteraceae; genus Lactuca; species Lactuca sativa. The sequence continues at coordinate 135,297,529 of NC_056630.2, read as the reverse complement.
GGTCCACACAATTCCAAAATAGATTTCCAGCCTGGTTCTAGTAAAGAAGATGGATGGCACGATGCGGATGTGTATTGACTTCACTGACCTCAATAAAGCGTATCCAAAAGATAGTTATCCTCTCCCAAAAATCGAACAAAAATTCGAACCATTGGGAGGGTTCTAATGGAAGTCCTTCCTAGATGTGTACAAAGGCTATCATCAAGTAAAGATGGTAGTAAAGAGAGGCAAATTTTGTTACACAAAAATGCCTTTCTGATTACGAAACACAAGAGCAACCTATCAGAGGTTGGTGGATAATGTATTTGAACAAAAAATAGGAAGGAACATAGAAATATATGTGGACAATATGGTTATCAAAAATGAAAAACGATAGTGATTTCCTGGCGGACATCAAAGAAACCTTGAAGATGCTCCAATAAACCAACACGAAGCTCAATCAAAAGAAATGCATATTTGGGGGACACATGGGAAAATTCCTAGGATATGTTAAAACTAAATCAAGAATAGAGGAAAACCCGGAAAAGGCCGAAAGATTGCTAAAATGGGAACACCTCCGATGGTGAAAGAAGTGCAAAGTCTAAACGGTAAGTTGGCAGCATTAGGGTAATTTCTAGCTAAGTCAGCGGAACAAACGTTGCCTTTTTCCAAACACTGAAGAGACAAAATGGAAAAAAAGACATCAGATGGTTAAACGAAGCTGAAGAAGTTTCCTAAAAGTTGAAGTGGTGTCTCCAAGACCTGCCGACCCTGGCAAGCCCTAGCATGGGAGAAATGCTAATATTATATTTGTCAACAAGCAAAGAAGTAATCAGTGCAATATTGTTGGTAGAAAGAGATAAAAATCAGGTGCCAGTTTACTTCATCACTAGGTTGTTACAAGGGGCCGAAATGAACTACTCGATAGTAGAAAAGTTAGTTTTATTTTTGGTCTATGCAGTGAGACGATTACGTAGATACTTTCAGGCGAACTTAATCCTCGTGTTAACAAACCAACCGATGAAACAAATCTTGATGCAACCAAAATGGTCAGGAAGAATGAAGAAATGGGCAATCGAATTAGGGTAGCATGATATAACCTAAACCTACAAGCCAAGGACCGGCATTAAAGGCCAAGCCCTCGCGGATTTCTTAACAGAAATGTCGGACGATCCCAATATACGAACGACTAATGTTATTCACCCATAAGTACCGATCCAAACCAACACTAAGGGTTAGACATTTTATACAGATGGAGAATCGAGTAGGGATGGTTCGGGTGCAGGTATCATTCTTACTAGCCCACAAGGAGACGAATCCACTTATGCGCTCAAGTTCAAATTCAAATGTTCGAACAATGAGGAAAAATATGAAGCTTTACTTGCAAGGTAGAGGTTGGAAAGAAACATGAATATCTTGAACTTAAAGGTATTTAGTGACTCGATGTTAGTGGTTAAACAGATCAAGGGTGACTATGAAGCAAAGGAAGCACATATTTAGAAATACATAGCCCAGTCACAATGTTGGATTGAGAAGTTTCAAGAGTTCGAAATTACACAAGTCCCGATGTTAAAAAAGAAGAAGTAGACACCTTAAGTAAGCTAGCATCGGTGGTGTTCAACCATCTCTCGAAAGAAGTTTTAGTATAAATATTACCGAGAAAAAGAATTGTAGGGCTGGTTATGGAAGCAATGGAGTTATCGGAGGAAGAAGAGTCATGGATGAAACCATATATCCTCTTCCTTAAAAAAAGGATATTACCGTCAGATGAAAAAGAAGCTAGAAAAATATGGATCAATGCACCAAACTACACCAAGTATGAGGAGCGACTATACTGAAAAGGAGACTCCAGGACATGGATGAAAGTGCATCACAAAAAAGAATAAGAGTTTATTATCCAGGATATGCACTCGGGAATCTTTGGCACGCATGCGGGGTCAAGGGTGATTACCCAAAAGATCCTTCAAATAGGGTACTTCTGGCCTTCCATGACTAGTGATACAAACACATTTATAACAAAGTGCCATGATTGATAAATACATTCGAACATCCATACACTACCTCCAGCCGATCTATTGAGTATCACTAGCCCATGACCTTTCTTCTAGTGGGGAATGGATATCATAGGGCCTTTCCTCGAAGTGTTGGGAAGATTGAAATTTCTAATAGTATTTGTGGATTACATTACCAAATAGGTCGAGGCAGAAGCAGTGGCAACAATTTCAGGAAAGAAGATAGTAAATTTTGTATGGAAGCAAGTCGTTTGTCATTTCGGTCTCCCACACACCATCATCGCTGATAATGGAAAGCAGTTTGCTGAAAATCCGTTCAAAGAAGGTGTATAAAAAAAGGAATCAAGCAGAATTTTACTTCAGTAGCACACCCCCAAGAGAACGGGAAAATGGAGGTAATGACTCAAACTTAAGCGAAAGGAATAAAAAATAAGCTACGGAAAGCTAAAGGAAATTGGGTCGACGAATTTCAAAGCATTTTATAGGCATATAAAACAACAGTACAAACACCAACCAAAGAAACTTTGTTCAACCTTATATATGGAACAGAAGCAGTTATCCTAATCGAGATAACTGTAAAGAGCATGTAAATCCCCCAGGAAAGTTCGAACATTTCAATTTTACGAAAAAACTTAGACCTGTTGGAAGAAATAAAAGAGGCATCCATATGACGTGCGAACTACGAAGAAATGACAAAAAGGTACTATAATGCAAGAGTCAAGGGGACACCGTCTAAAGTAGGAGACCTGGTCTTGCGAAAGAATGAAGCTAGATGACAAGAACATATCGGTGAATTAAGCCCAAACTATGAAGGGCCGTACTGAGTAATCAAAGTAAGAATAAACGGATCCAATGTTTTGGAAAACATGGTAGAGATTCATCTACTAAGAGCATGGAATATGTGAAACCAACGCAAGTTACACTTCTAAACACAACGATGTAGAAAAAATTTAACAGTCGATTGGGACCCATGGTTAAATAGCGTTAAAGAATAGTCGTTCGTTTTGTATGTAACACAATTATTTCCTTGAATGCAATATTTTGGCTCCTCGACCATTCTAGTTTTTAAAATTATTTGAACATCGCCATAATCCTCCAAATTATGGCTTGATGTTAGCCTGCTCGAACCATAAGTGAATACATCATGGTTCAATACTTATTTGAACATCGCCATAATCCTCCAAATTATGGCTCGATGTTAGCTTGATCGAACCTTAAGTTAATACTTCATGGTTCAGTACTTATTTGAACATCGTCATAATCCTCCAAATTATGGCTTGATGTTAGCTTACTCGAAGCATAAGTTAATACTTCATGGTTCAGTACTTATTTGAACATCGCCATAATCCTCCAAATTATGGCTCGATGATAGCTTACTTAAACCATAAGTTAATACTTCATGGTTCAGTGCTTATTTGAACATCGTCATAATCCTCCAAATTATGGCTTGCTGTTAGCTTTCTCGAACCATAAGTTACTACTTCATGGTTTAGCACTTATTTAAACATCGTCATAATCCTCCAAATTATGTCTCGATGTCAGCATACTCAAACCACAAGTTAATACTTCACGGTCCCATAGTTATTAGAACATCACCATAATCCTCCAAATTATGACTCAATGTCAGCATACTCGAACCATAAGTTAATACTTCATGGTTCATTACTTATGTGAACATCACCGTAATCCTCCAAGTTATTGCTCGATGACATCTTACTCGAACCATAAGTTAATACTTCATGGTTCAATACTTATTTGAACATCCCTATAATCCTACAAATTATGGCTCAATGTTAATTTGCTCGAATCTTAAGTTCAAACCTGGCAAACCAGGACTAAGTATCATTGTTACTATGATACACTACAGAGATCTTGAAATCCATAAAATGCTACAAGTTACTAAAATAAAGAACTAAAGATTACGCAGAATGATATGAAAAAAAAAGATGGTTACACAAATATTAAGATTACAAAAGAGGCGAACAATAGTCATCATGATAAGCAGACAAGCGTCTAGGGTAACAACCAAACATTATAAGAGATTACAAAAAAGAGAACCACAAAACATAAACCAAGAATTAAACAAACAAAAGTCAATTCCCAACACTTGAGTCATCACATTTTCTCAAAAGAACCAATGACTACAATTTCTCCTTCAAAGCTTGGATGTCCACCTTATCTCTCTCCAACAGACTGAATAATGAATAATTATGAGTAATCATGTCATAAAAACGATCTATGATATGGAGTTGAGCGTAAGGATAGGAGTAAAGGACATTCTTCTGATCTAAAGCTTTAGAATATTTTTCTTTCACTCATAACAAGCTTAATGAAAACCAAGCTGAATAGCTACAGTTTGGAGAACAACATTGACATCTTGCAAATCACCAGAGTTCATAATAGACCAAACAAAACAAGGAATACCCTTCTTCATAATCCACTGCAGGTTCAGAACATGTTGTTCCATCTACTCCTGATGATGTAGTGCATCTTGATTCGCCAAGGATTGAGATTCACCAAGAGCAGAAATTTGAGCGTCCCTCTCAGACACCAAAGCCTTGGTAGCAACAAGTTCTTCCTCGAGTAACTTAATGCTCACATCCTTAACCAAACAAGAAATTTCTAGTTAGGAAACTTTCATCTTGAAAATACGAGCTCTCGCTCAAGTCACACACCAAAAGTTGGTTTCTCTCGGATAACCCCGATACCTTCTCATGAAGCTCCTTAGCCTCTTCCTCTATTCGTTCATGAATTTCACAAAGTTGCTTTAATGACCACATACCTTCTTCAAATTTGAGTTGATGATTTGTGATAAAGTCAGTACGTGCTTTAGTGCGGGTCGAGGCCTCGTTAAGAAGGTGTATCCCTTCTATCAAGTAAGACCGAGCCTTATCTAGGGATTCTTCATCAGAAACATTAGATAATTTAGGACTCTTAGGTATAATGGTTGTAGCAAATGGACACTGAAATTTTTGTAGTGAAGCAGCAAGCGTAACAAGAGTAGGCATTACAACCTCTTTCTGAGAAGAAGGAATCATTGAACAAACCAACACTTTGTTCATTAACACTGTACACATATGGAAGTATACACCGACAAATAAAGGCAAAACAAAAAGTAAATAATATACCATTCACACTTGAGATCTTTAGAGGAGTATCGAGCGAAGAACCAGAAGGAGTAACATCAACATCAATTATAGAGGTATCCAAAGTTGAACAATTAGGAATGTTCGATTGCAAGGGGTGTGGATTTAATACGACCACTATAGATTCCATGGTAGTTGATCGAAATTGACTAAACCCAAGTCCAAACAACATCTGTTGAAGGCGAAAGTAGTAGATAAAGTCGACAACGTAGAACCTTCTGACAGAGGTTGTGACACATCGGGCAAGACATGAAATTCAAGGGAGGCAAGAGGTGTTTGAATTAGAGATGGAGAAGAAATAGGAACCTCAGAGGGTGGGGGGACTTCAACATCGGATGACACAAGATTCTCTTCAGCATGTTTAAGCCCGGGATTGGTTGTCACAGGGCAGTCGTGAAGAGTGGTTGTTGTTAACATCTCCACAAGGGAATTTGGATCAATAGGCTTAGAGGGGGTCGGAGGTCCAACTTCGCGGAACTCTTCCCTTTAGTTTCAGTATTACAAATGGATCTCTTTTGATTGGGAGGAGGAGAATCTATTATCAGATTATGGCAATTCATTACACCCTCCAACGAAATAATCTTTTCTGATCCAATTTTCCTTTTAGAGGTCAAATTCCTCAGATCAGCCCTAGTTGAGGATGACGAGGGTTTTCCACCACCCACTTCTTCCTTGAGAATCTTTTTGGTAGGGGAAGGCACCAAGGATATGACCATTTCAACACTTGGAGGATTTACAGTAGATTCTATACTCGATTCAGATGGAGAAGGAGAATCAAGAATAGTGATCTCTTTGGTAATCAAAGATGAGCCTACCTGCCATTGTTTGTGTAGCCGGTCCAGTAGGGTCACTTCCTGACCTGCTAGAGTCTCAATCGATTTCCTGCCCAATTTGTTCCAGTGAGAACTTATGCCAGCCTTGGCCAAAGTCATTTCCTCAGGATCTACCCATTTGACATAATTTCCCGCTAGGTGTTCTACAATCTCCTGTTCTTCGGCAGTCAGGTCGGGGGAAGCATTGAGAACCCTGTCGGTCTAAACACCATATTCCATGGGCCTGAAAAACTAGAAGTGAATACAAAAAAAGAACTCTTCTTTCCAGTACTTTATTGACGTAGGGAGACCATCACAGAGTTCCACCAAACCATGCCGGAGGGAAAAAGACACCCAATCACTGTTCGACATAGTAACATAAAAATAATGAAACATAATGATGGAAGGAAGAATATCCAAAGCAAAACATAGAAGAGCAAAGCAAATCGCCTTACGAAAATCGTTCGGAGTAATTTGGGCAATGTGCAACTGATAATAACCCATAACGGCCTCTAGAAAACCAAATGTCGGAAGCCATAACCATGATTTAAAAAATACCCTGTATACACCAATGAAACCCTCTAGTGCATCAACAATAGTATTTGTAAGTTCTGGTAGACGGGGATAGAATTGGCGATCGATATAGTATTTCTTCATAATGTTCGCTAGGCTCTTAGGGATGAGAGAAGTTTCAGATGGAGATGAGAGAAGAAAGCGAAAATGTTAGAAGAATATTTATAAGGGATTACGAAGCAACACACTAATTGAGCAGACAAAAGGGGCAGTTGCACACTAGAAATCTCTTAAATAGAAAGGATATGAAGATACAGTTTTAGGAAATGATAATCCCTAGAGGCCGCCAAGCCATCACATAAGAATTTAATTCAGGTCTTTCATGTTTATCCGATTATAACGGTTACCTTCTAGATTACTTTTTGAATTTGAATTATTACTCCTAACGGCGAGTAATAATCCAAACAGGGGGACTTAATAGAATAGAGGGTCAAGCACTATGCCTATACTTTCAGAAGTACCGAACAAGATTTAACACCGAACAATATTAGGTGTCGAACCTTGATTTAGCACCGAACAATATTATGTGCCAAACCTTGAAGAATAATCATTAGAGTACAACGTGATGTCACCACAATCCTTAAAGGACATGGGAACTCAAAGAAAGATTGACTGTGTAGGGACAAGTGACTGATAGATCCTTATATTTACGAGGGACAACTGTTTAACGACTAACAAGTACATCGATGAATACCTTCGGGCATATGACCATAAATACGACAACATGGCGAACCACTTCAAGAGCAGAAGAGGTTAATACCTCTTCCCACTAGCTATAAATAGGTAATCGAATTCGCCACTTACAGTACACAATATACATTAACCCTAACGACTTAATACATAGTACTCGTTTATCTTTCGAAGTCTTTACTGACTTTATCATTAGAGCGTTAGCCGGGACTCACTCACGGTCATCGGTTTACTAGTTATTTGTGTTTCCTAGTTAATAGAGAGATTAGAGCGGATACTTCTAGTCTGAACTATAGAATACGGATCCAATTGCGCATCACTTTGAACTTAAATTCACAACCATACGTCTTGTTAAATTGTTACTGATACCACATGAAATTAAGCGATGTTATATTCATTTAATTATCATCATTGTTACAACCAATACTATTAATGATACCACATGAAATTAAGTGATGTTATATTCATTTAATTATCATCATCGTTACAACCAATACTATTAATTATCTTTACTTTTTTTTTTAACAACAAACTATCTAAACCTACTCCTAAATACCACGTATGTCTTCTAAGATACTTAAACCCATAATCTCTCATTTGAAATTATCACTCTTTACCAATAATATTAATTAGGTTTACTAAATCCTACTTGTTGCCTTCTATTTCATAACCCTAAGACACTACACAAATCAATATAACAAAGGAATTCATGGATCAAAGAAAACCCACCTCTTTTTATAGCATAATATATTTTTTAGTGCAATTTTAAATATTTAAACATGAAAAATAGAATAACAAAATAATAATATGATTTTAATAAACAATACTTATTTAATATGGAAGTGATTCGTATATAACAATTTTTATCTATATCTAATAATTATTGGTTTATAGAAGTATACCATATTGTGTATGTAATCAACTCTCATATATCCAATTACCATCATAAATTAATATTCTTACAATAGTTATTTATCTTTTTTTTTTTTTAAATCCTAATTCCTTTTCTTTTGAAAAAAAATGATTTATAAAATATCAAATACACTTAGATTAATACTATTACTTAAGTTATAGGAATACTGTCAAAAGAATACTCGCTGTACCTAATGTTTTAGCTACTTTTTAACACAAATATGTATATATTTTGTAAAACCTTTATTAAGAAGCTGTTGTATAGTCAACTTTTTATGTATGTTACATTAACCAAAAAGTTTTATTGTCACATTAATCACAATGTTGTCGTCAATAATACTAATCTTATTTGCTATTTTATCATAACAAGTCTTTGAACTCTTTTTGAAACGGAAAAATCAATACTTTTAAATAAATAGAAACATGTACGGAACTATATATTATCATTGTTATCGATTTTTCATAGGTGACAATTCTAAAGTGTTTACATATTTTTCAAATAATACATAATCATAAATTATGTCACATATAAAAACAACCGGTAACAATTATAAAGTATTTACATATTTATACATTTTTATTAGCATAGATTATATTATATGATAATGATGATAAGTTTGAAAAAAAAAAAAAAAAAAAAAAAAAAAAAAAAAAAAAGAGGTTGCTTGTGAATAAAACAAAACATGATAATATCAGCCTATCAGGTATCAATATCTTGAGTGAGAAAAGAACAGATGGGTATGGGCTGCCTTCAAATACATACATGTTCTTTTTTGTTGCTCAACAACAAAAACATAAACTGTGGGCCCCTTCGGCCTGTGTATTTAATAATTTGCCGGACTAAATGGACCCAAATGCTGACTTGGAATTTCTTTAATTGAAAAAATAACAATATCTTTATCAAAGATTTCCTTTAGAAAAATAATTAAGTATATGATTTTCGCATTACTGATCTCGTATTCCCAACAACATATGTCACCCTCCAATGTTAATAATACTTGAAAAAAAATACATAAGAGAGGAGAGAATAATTTTCTGTCAATCTATTGAACTCATTATCATATCAGTTTTTATCTTTTTTTTTTCATCTTTCCCAACCTACAACATACGGAAATTTTATCTCTCTCAACCCATTCAATTAAAAAAAAATAAAAAACAACTAAGGTACAAGTCTTAAGACACATGGTATAAGAGAAAATGAGAGAGAAAAAGCAGAGAAGGAGGATGAAGTGGGTTACTGAAACCAATTAAACAACAAGCTAACGAATGAGTGATACCGTCAGTAACTCTATTACTAATTAAGATGTTACCTTGATTGTTTTGTATTTTTTTTAATTGAATGAGTTGAGTGGGTTGAAAAAGATAGGGTTTCCATGTATTATGGGTTGAAAAATATGAAAAAAAAAAATGAAAGAGAAAAACTGATTTGACAGTGGGTTGAGTTGGTTTGGAGGGAATGACTCCCTCCTCCCTAATGGTCTCTGTGGTATTTTGAAATCTGAATTAATCTTTATGTTCAAAAAACCTCACAGATGGTCCCCTGTAGTTTCAAAACTTTTAACAAAATGTCATTATTACTAACTCCGTCAAATTTTGTCCGTTAAATAAAAGACATTTCCGTCATTTCACTACCACACTGACCATTTATTATGAGTGTGTATGGGACAATTTCGTTCAGTTATTGGTCAAAATCGAACCATAACCATTACAATTGGTTAATGTATTTCAATAACCATTGGGTAACGGTTAATATTGGTTTTGGATAACGATTTTAGTTGGTTAATGGTTATGATTAATGGTTAATATCAGTTAACAATAACGATCCAAAATAACATAAAAATAAAAATATTTTTTCTATAAAAATTAAAAAACATAAATCCATTGTCATTAAAAGTGAATGATAGAAGATTACTTATCGTATCTAATTCCAAGTAATTCCAAGTAATTTCTAAGTAATTTCCCTTAAAAAATTCAATTCTCAATATAATTATATACAATATACTCCCTCTGTCCCATATTTATCGTTTGACTTTGAAATATTTCTTATTCAAATTTGACCTTAAATATTTTTTTATTTGTGTTATAAATTACTTGATGAAACTTATAACAATGAAAAGGCATTTAAAACACAATCTATTTATATATTCTGCATCAAGTATTATATATAAAAAACAAAAATTTAAGGTCAAGTTTGAAGAATAAAGACTCCAAAGTCAAAAGTGGACAATAAATATGGGATGCGGGAGTATTTAATATTATATTATATTGAAAATATTTATTAGTATTATTGGTTCGGTTCAGTTAATAGTGGTTCGGTTTTGGATGAAACCCATAACCGAACCATATATATATATTCATTTAATCAAAATTAGAAACCACACCATATCTTTTAGTAACGGTTCAGTTAAAATGGTTCGGTTATATTTGTTAATTTGGTTATGGTTCAATTTTTCGGTTGATATGCTCACCCCATTTGTGAAGTTTTTTATTATTAAAAATAGAAAAAAGAAAATATATAATTATTTAATATACAAAATGTCGTACCTCTGTGTGTGTGTACTCTTGAGGAAGTGGATCAGTACCCACACCCCCATCTTCTTCTCTAATTTACCTTCAGCTCATCGTCGGTCTCCGTTGTCACCTGAAGTCGCCTATCCACATGAAAAGGGAACGATACCCCTAAATTATCCCCATCTGATCATCTATCCATTGACTGATGGTGAACCAAACGTCCCACTGTTGGCGTTTCCACTTCCTACCTCTTCTGATAACTCCATCACCTCCGACGTCCGGTGACCCCATCTGAAAGCTTCGCCACTTCAGAGAGTCACCAAAAATCTTTCTTCATCCTCACCAGATTTCAAGTCGGAAGCCTCTCTTCATCCAACTAGATTTCAATTTGGAAACCATCTAAACTCTCTTCATCCCTACCGAAAAAAAACTCCCAATATCCAATGTTGCGGTGGCGGTTGTTCTGTTTGGTGGCGTTATGAATCCGATGACTAATGGCATCAGTGGTGAAGGGGTTATTGTTGTTCGATCTGTATATACGTCGAAAACCCTGACATTTGATTTCAGGGAAACTGCTACGACGGCTGCCACACAGGTTTAATTGATTTCATTCACTTGGGGTTTTGCCTAATTTTGGTTTTTGACTTATTGAAGCAATGATTTCCGATTTCTTACATTTTTTGCATCTGATAATTTTGGAGGTGTAAGTTCTAGTGTAGTTGATGGACTTGTGATCGATTTAATGGATGAGATGATTATTTTTGCTCATTATTTATTGGGTATTCACAGGGGAGAAACAATGTGATGGGTTTTGGTCATAAGACATCCTATGTGCTCATACAAACCCTAATGCTCGGATCTAGGTTTCTCTATTGTACATGCTTTGAATACAAGACTATAAACCCTAATTCTAGCATATGGAAATCAATATTAACATATAATTAGGTTTAAGATGTTACCTTGATTGTTATGTAGTAATAACAATCCCAATTCCTCCTTGAATTGACTTTGGAAGGCTTAGAGTCACAAGTGTCACTCCTCTAATGGCTTACAAACACCATAAGCAAATGGAGAAGGTATAAAGAGAGAGGGGAGGTATCAAATTCGTCCCTAGAAGCCTTAGGGAAGGTCTAGCCCGAATTCATGAGCCAAGGGGGTTTATATAGGTGTACAGATAGGGTTTCAGTCATTATCCTTATCTAGTTGCTTGCTTACCAAGCAACCCATAAGATAATCCTTGAATCCTTATCATAGTCGAATTCTAAGGCATTATCACCTTAAATTCGTCCATCCTATACTTAGGATAATCCTTACCTTATTTTGTAACTATCACATAATTACAATTCAGCCCCTCTAGTTTAATTAATTACACTTGATCACAAAATTAATTCTTAATTAATTATTGACCAATATTAATTAAACAAATATGATTTCTCCTTTAATATATTATTCTTATAACATATTAATAAATCATAATAACCTCTCTCTCTTTATTTATTTCTCCAATCAAGTTGCTTAGGTGAAGGGAACCCAAAAGGACCATGCACCATCGGGTCAAGTACATACCAAAATAGTTATGGACTTAGACACTAATCCAACACAATGAACAGTTTCATTGAAGAAGATGAAGAATACGATACTAGAAAAAATTATGGAAATGGTGAAGGGTTTGTGGTGGTTCGACAGGTGGAAGTCAACGATGGTGAAGGTGTTTTGTAGTGGCTCGAATTGAGAAATAATGATGGTTTTTTTTTGGTCTGGTAATGGTGGACGGTGGTGGTAATGGTGGAGGTAATGGTAGACAGTGAGTAAGGTGGCATACGGTATGACTATGTTGTGTGTGTGTGTGAGAGGGGGGGGGGGGGCTTTTATTTTAAATAATAATATCTGTTTTTTATTTCATAAATGGTCCCAGTGGTAGTGAAATGATGAAATTACCCTTCAGTTAACGGATAAAAGATGACGACGTCAGCAATAAGGACCAAACATCAAAAGTTTTGAAACCACATAGACCATATGTGAGGTTTTTTAAACTTAGAGACTAAATTCAGATTTTGGGATACAACAAGAAACATTTATGAAGTTTTTTCATACTACTTGCGCAACATTGGAACTTCAGTGTTTATTTATTAATTTATTTTTATTTACATTAGGTTTTTACAAAATAATAAATAAAGGTTAAACTCAAACTTTCATATAAATGTAAGTTTCTTTATCATTGATTCACTAATGAGAAAAAAAATTCCAAAGATTTCTTTTCATTTTGTATGCAGAAAGATCAAACTCGTACTATTCGGGAGTAAATGACATTGTAGCCCATTAATATTTTTGATTTGGTATGATTAGGTCCTTATTGTTTTTTGTGCAATCAGCCACTTATCTTTTATTTGACCTGTCAATTAAGCTATGTCGACTTAATTTAGTAGGTTAACCGGTATAGACTAGCTTACATGGATAAATCTTGTCGACGTGGAGGACAAGTCTTGTGAAGTGTGTTTACGACACATCGATTCTAGGTGCAACTTTATTACCTTATATTGATCGTGATCTCATTCATTATTCCTTTATTGAGCTACACTAAGAAACTCTAAGAACTGTGTATAAATGTATTTGTCTTCTTCTTTGCCTCAAGTGATGCAACGTCTGACGATGGTCCCACATCAAGGAGAAAGTAGGAGTTACTACCATGGCTTACTCGCCATGTAACAAAGGCTATGGACTTGGAAGAACCATGGATGTCACTTTTGGAATTGTCCTAACTCACTGGTAAGGTTTTGATTTTCCTACATTAGCAGACGTCACACCCCAAAAAAATTTAAAACTTTTTCAAAGCTATGGTTATAAAATCTTTTCAGGAATTAACCCACATTTAACAAAAGTTGGTCTATCAAAAACATTTACATTTAAAAGAGTGGGTGTTACCATTAAGTATCAATACAACCATAGCAATAAACTACATATTACATCATTACCAATATTAAGGAACTTAACAAGTTCTACTCCATTCACTATCTCATAACTTCTATTTTCACGTTCATCTTTCTCCCTCAATATAACCTATGATACATGGCATTAAAAAGAGATACGTAAGAAAAAAATGTCTCGTAAGATACGTGGGTTTGTTACCCAAAGCATTTACATGAAAAATCATTTTATAGATAGCATAACATAGTTTTAGACCATATAACCTTTTGAATCATTTTCAAGGAAAACTCTTTTCATACATTTCATAAAGATCATTTCATAAAATATCATTTCATTTCAAGTACATATTTCCACATTTCATTCTCTTTTATCATTAAGGGATAATTATGGTATTAAACCATTTCCAATTATTATACTTAGGGCACCCCCAAGTCTAGACCAATGTGGAAAGAACAAATCAATCAACCAAGACATCGTGTTGACTAGGACATCTACATTGTGAAGGGGAGGCGCCAACCCGATAGATTCCTATAGATCCCGTTACCAAGACATCATGGATCAAGAAATATATTCTTTTCATTACTTTCTAACTCTTTTCATTACTTTTCATTTCTTTTCATTGCTTGTTATTACTTTCCAAGATTTACACATTGCATAAGTTAGTATCAAAATACTCATTTCCAACATTAAATCATCTATAATTCACCTTTTAAACACATTATCAAAACATTCCTTCTTTCAAAACGTTTTTTGCTTTCAAAAATATTCTTGCCTTCAAGGCATTATTTCCGAACATTCTTTCTAAAAACATTTAACACTTTCTGTTCAAAAAATTTCCTATATCAAAGCATTGATATTTCATTATAATAAAATCATTTTGCCATGTACCCCAAAGTGGGAAAATGCCAACGCGTACTCACCTCAATCACAAGAAGGATAGCTAGTCCTCTTCAAGTTTCGTTCCTTAGAGAAACACTCTCAAATACCACCTATATAACATATAGACACAAGTTACTAAAATGACCAAAATACCCCTCATGGGTTCTATTACTAAATTTTATTTATTCAACTCATTCCTTATGAAAAACTATGAATGTAGGCGAAAATCATGCGTAAATCCAAGTCCGTATACAAAAGTTATGAGGAAAACAACAAGTTCCATATGGGGCATGTAGAATTTCACATGGTATAAATCAAGGTCCTTATGCAAAATTTATGAGGGAAACAACATTTCCTAAACAAAGGGTTCCACACGGGTCATGTGGAATTTCACACGGTGTCATGTGGAATGGTCTGTATGCCTAAAAATTGCATTTTTCTCAAATTAACACTCTACTTTGCATAGTTATTGAAGAGCTTTTCCAGTTCACTTTATACCATTTCTATAGGTTCTCACACATGATTAAGAGGTGTTTTATCATCTTAAAACACTCCTCTTAACCCATTAAGTGCTCATTTAACTCTTTAAAGACATAATGTTTCTTATATTTTCTAATAGAAGGATTAGTTAGGCTACAATGGAATTGAACATTCCAAAGTTTACAAAGCATGAAACCAACTTATTTTCCCTTAATTGAAGGTTGTTAAGTACTTGAAAGCATAACTAAACCCGTTATAGATGTCTAATTTAGCTTTGGAATCCTCAATTCCATTACATATTCCCAAATTGCCCTTTGGACCAAAACAATCACTAGAGCTATAACTTTACTAGCATTCTTACATGATTATGTTCCATTTTCATTTATAGGGTTTCAGTTCATTTCCATGAATTTCCTCATTCACCTCTTAAATGACCATTATTTATTTAGTCATGGATTTCCTACTATGCCCTTATGGCTTAATGTTCCTCAAATTCAACTACAACATATTCAAGTTGATATATATATATATATATATATATATATATATATATATATATATATATATATATATATGTATATATATTACATCATATCTTAATACTTTTAACTATAATTATGCTTATTATAGGAAAAAAGGTACTTATTATGTTTAATATTTGTTATGTAGCGTAAAAGACATGCTCGAAAGCAATATGGAAGCTGGAAGTAGGAAAATACGAGCTTAGTCAAGACGAAGACACAAAAAGAATGTTTTTGGACAACTTGACCACTCGTCAATATGTTTGCAATATCTCATGAATCATAACTCTTATTGACAAGATTCAGAATGATTTGAAAACTAGACAAAATTTCGGACGATTTTCCTATGTTTTAGAAAATGCTGATTCCCAATTACCATGACATGGTAAATCGATTCTTTGCCATTATTGAGCTGACTTATAGAATACAAGATTTCTATGAAGATCACGATGTGGTGCCATTTACCACGATGTGGTGGCACGATTTTAGGCAAGTATATATATATATATATATATATATATATATATATATATATATATATATATATATATATATATATATATATATATATATATATATATATATATATATATCCAAACATTAGGTCAATTAGGGGGACTTGGATCCGAATTTATGGAGAAGTATTGTCACAAAAACCTTCTAGAAAACCCGTAGAAGAGAAGAAATTGATTAGAGCTCAAGATTTGAAGAGATCTAGAAGAAAACATCATCAATTCATTCAGTTTGCTATACTTTTATCATGCCTTTTCTATTTACCTTTGATTTCTTGTTTTTTTTTTTGTGATTTAGTTATGTGCTAATCACCCTAAACTTCTGTTAGGGATGATGAACCTTGAATCTATGTGTTGATTTAATGCTTTTATGATAATTTATTTGGCGTTTCTTGTGTTTGATCAATTATAACCCTAGCATGTTACTGTTTTAGTCTTTATTACCTTTCATTCAAGTTATGTGTAGTACATGATCATTCTAGCTGCATTAATTTGATTTCTAGTTGTTTATGATCATTAAATAATTAGATCTTGTGATAGAGTTAGGCAAATAAAGTTAATAAATTTGGTTGTGCTAGAGAGCATTAATTATCTATATTATGTGCTTGAATTTCTATATTGATCATAGATTAGTAGTTCCCAATTTTATCAACCATAGTCCAATTTATCTTTATATTTGTTTTGTGTTCAACTTATGCTTGATCATTGCATAGTAGTTCATAAATTGAGAAAAACTAGAATTCTAAATCATAGTAACTAGTATTAATTAATTGGAAGACAATATAAATTGTCTAGTAGAAATAAACCATAGGGCAAAGGGAATTCAGAACTAACAAGAGTACTCTTTGTTAATTGAAGTAAAAACCGTTTTCTTTGTTCTCTTAGTCGTATTTTGTTAGATTTAAGTTAGCTGAACTTGCAAAATTAGTAAAAACCCTCAATTTACTTTTTTCATTTCGTTAATTATGAGCAGTTATTTTATTAATTAGAATTCCAATCCCTGTGATCGACACCGACTTACCCAATTATATTATAGTCCGACTAGGTACACTGCCTATATGAGCATTAGTTACTTAAGTTAGTTAGGTTTATAAATTTAAAGGTTATAGGTATATTTTGTTCATCACAAGTCTTCATGCTTTTTGTATTCAAACCATTCTAATAGTATCAACTAATGTTTATGAGTATCATTTACCCATCAAATGATCACATATAAATGAATCCATTTTTTCACTACCTTTTCCCCAAGATCACCTAAAATCCATGTTTATGCAACATTCTACCATCATAGATGTGTTTGAGCATTCTAATTGGATTCATTTCCATAAAACATCATATAGGTCATTGAATCCATTCCAATTTACCAAATAAACATGAAATCCCCAATTTGAATTTCTAGGGTTCATGAG
Organism: Lactuca sativa; assembly: GCF_002870075.4. Taxonomy (NCBI): domain Eukaryota; kingdom Viridiplantae; phylum Streptophyta; class Magnoliopsida; order Asterales; family Asteraceae; genus Lactuca; species Lactuca sativa. The sequence goes on along the minus strand of NC_056630.2, from coordinate 135,280,168 downwards.
GGATTTCACACAAATCCTCAAATCCACCAATGCGGTGATCGATTGAGATTGGGATCATCAAAACAAATCAAGGGATGTTAGAAACCAAAACCCTAATCAATGAATCTAACTAATTTTGAAATTAGGGTTTTCCAAAAACCTTGAATTCGAAATATAGAGTTAGAGGATTAGAAATTATACCTCTCAAGCTTGATGTTGCCTCATATATTCAATTCATATATTGATTCCTCGACAACCACTCAAAATCTTCCTTTACTTCATCGAAATCTCCATTTCCTTCTTACTTTCTCTCAATCACATTTTTCCAAGCAAATGGGAGAGAGGGGCCATTAACTAGCTTTGAACTTTCCTAACTTTCTGTTGATGTATGAAGTCTTTTCCAACATGGAGCACTTGGATGAAGCATTTTGAGTTTATTTGGAGCACTTAGAACTAAATGAATCAATTGAGGTTCATGAAGCATGTGCCAAATGAATGGATCATCTGAGAAAGGAATGGATAATCTGACAAAGGAATGGATCAAGTGCTAAAATAATGGATCATACAAAAGGGGGTTTGGAGCACCTGGAAGAGGTTTAGAGCACTTGGGAGTGATATGGACCAACAAGGGGACCTTGTTGTGCCATCTGCTGAAGACTTGGGCCAAGAAGGATTTTGTTATGCCAAGGACACTCCTTCTTGTGCCAAGATACTTCGTCTTGCACCATGGGGTATCCCTCTAACGCCATGGGGTACTCCTATTGCGCCATGGAGTATGATGTTGCACCAAGCATAGCCTTGCTGCGCCATGCATCTTACTGTTGTGCCAACATGGTGATGTTGCTCCAACTTACATGCTCTTGTGCTACACTTGATGCCTCTTGCGCCATCCATATTTCTATTGCACCATGATGGCGTAAGATGGACCATATTGGTCCTTGATGAGCCAAGTATGCTATGAAGTCCTCAATGATTCTCAAGATCGTTCAAGGATTCTCAGAAGTTGGTATTGCTCAAGATATACACCATGTTGTGCACCAGGATGAATGTTGGGCTATTAGTGTTCATGATGCGCCACATGTACTTCATGATGCTCCATTATGGTCAAGGTGGTCCATCATGTGTGCACCTGATGCTCTTGGGTTGTATGACATGGACGAATGTTCCAAAAGATGTTGCATGGTAGAATATGATTGGTTGTCAGCATTCATGGGCCTATGGACCAATGGGCCAATGGGCATGGCCCATTAGGGTTTTAGGTATGATCCCTCAAGTATAAATACACTCATATCTCCATCATTGTGTGTGTGCAGAAATTTCAAGAGAGTAATCATTGTGAGGTTGAGAGCACTCCTTTGGAGCAGTTATTATGCAAGAGAGATTCTTTTGTTTTAAGAGCTCAAGTGAGGTGTAACCTTTGTTTGTGATTGTACTTGTTCTTGGAAGTTAATAAAATCCTCTCTCTCTCTCTCTCTCTCTCTCTCTCTCTCTCTCTCTTTCGCTCGTGGATGTAGGTCACCTTGACCGAACCACGTTAAATATTGTGTTCACTTGATTTACCTTTTCTGAAGTTTTTTTCCGCACGGTCACCGAAGTTTGTTTTGATTTTTTGTTTGAAGTGCTTAACTAGTTTTGTTTTCACCCAAAAAGGTGGTACTAGAGCTATGGCTGAAGATGGGAAAGTTAAGAGTGAAAAATATAATGGGCACGATTTTAGTTTCTGGAAAATGCAAATCGAAGACTACTTCTAACAGAAAATCATACATGAACCAATGTCCCAAAGTAAACCTGAAGAAATGAAGCAGGAGGATTAGGAATTGTTAGATTAGAACGCACTTGGTGTGGTGAGATTTTTCTCAACAAAGAATATAGCATACAACAGTGTCAATGTGAAGACTACTCATGAGTTGATCAAGGCACCATCTAACATGTATGAAAAACCTTTAGCAGCGAACAAGGTTCACTTGATTCGACAGTTGGTAAATCTAAAGATGAAGGAGAATGGCTTAGTGACTAGTCATGTTAATGAATTTAATTCAATCCTACCAAGGTTGATTCTGGATGATATTAAATTTGAGGACGAAGTCATGGTATTGCTACTATTATCATCTTTTCCTGATAATTGGTTCGGTACAGTGACAACAGTTAGCAGCTAGGCTGGGGGGACTAAGCTGACATTCGAAGACATTCACAATTGAATCCTTGGTGAGGATGTATGCAGATGGAGTGTTAGAGAAGCTTCTAATAGTCACCTGAGTACTAAAGATAAAGGAAGGGGGTCCAACAGAGGGTGTCGGGGTAGTGGAAGATCGAAGTCATGAAGGAGAGGTGGACAGAACAAATGATGGATGTAACATGTTGGAACTGCAAAGAGAGTGGACATGTCAAAAGTCATTTCCCAATTGTTGAGAGAAAAACTTGGAGACACACTTGAACAAACGTTAGAACAAGTATATTACGGAATAGTTAATCTTAATGGATCTAAAAGCTCAACAATAATATAGTTAGATAGTTAGATAGTTAGTTGCGGAAAGTAAAGAAATATAAATGACAACAGTTGTTATATCAAGAATACACTTAAACTGGTTCATAACAAGGAATGCATTCACTCCGAGGTAATAAGGAAGATCAAGTTTAGTGATTAAGTCTAAAAGACTTGCTCTAGAGAGAGGTTATAGTTTGATATGTTTCAGTAGCAATTTAGAGTGTGAAGAGTAGTAAGATAGAGAAATGATAACTTGGAGAAATATACTCAGAATGATTCACAAGTCATCGAGTGATAAGAGAGATGGTTGAAGAAGAAATCTTGTGTAGTAAGAAGTTGTATTTTAATACATCAGAAAGAGTCTCTATTTATAGAGTCTCAGAAATAAACAACTACTCTATAAGCAACCGTGCAAGGCATGCTGGATAATAGAGTACATTACATAAAGATAAGAAAAAACATAACAATGGACTGCAGATGCTGAAGAAGAACTGACTCCGGGTGCTGAGATGATCGCGGATGGTGAACTGTTGCGATAGATAGATGGTTGTGGTATCTTAGTTCAAGAGGGTCACTTTTATGTTTCAACAATTTCCCCCTAAGTGACCTCTTTAACTCCGGTTCAGGTATCAGGTTTGAGGAACTTGATCAAAATCCACCAAAATTTCCTGACATTTTCAAGCCAAGTGATTCTTCTAGAAATTTCTAACTTGAATTCAGCAGTAGTGTGCTTCGATCTTTCTACTATGGTCTTGCAGATGTAAAGTTGTTTCTTGGGCAGGCGGTGCATAGCATTCATCGGAATGAAGTATTTGACGTTGTCAGCCTTCTGTTTGAATATGATCCCAAGTTCAGGAAAGTTTTTTGCGCCTAGTGATCTTTCTTCAAACCCTTCGGTAGGCATTGGCACAGGTTCAAGTGGGGGGAGATCAAACTTTCTAATGATAGTGGGGTGGATATCCGCATCAAACTTGGCGAAGTCACAAATTATATCCCTTAGAAAGGGTTTGGCTTTATCGAGCGCCATTTGCATCTTCGGATGCTTTTCTGCCTTGTTTTGGAATACTCTGGCAATGAGGAAGATTTCTTCCAGATTCATGCTTGGGAAATCCACCTGAGTGCGTATGTAGTCATGCTCTCTTCTGGTAAGAGTGTACTGAACGAAGTCAGCCTTCATAAACTTCTGCATCTTGTAATTCTTAACTGCGGATGGTCTATCGTTAGACCATATGTTTTCCATAGAGGAACCATGCTTCGCATAAAAGCGATTGAGTCTTTCAAATTCCATAGGCAGTCTTTTGTGATCAGGGAGGCTGCAGTCAAAAGACTCAAAAACTGCAAAATACTTAGCATTGGGAGAGTAGTCTTCATCCAGTAGCCTGCGGAGCGGATTGACCCATGAGTTAATCAGTGACTCATCTATCATTGTATCAAATCCGCATTCTCTCCATATGAGTTCAACTAGCTTGGTCGCTTTCCAATCGTGTTTTCTTTGGGCTGTGGCAGGAGAGTCTGTGGAGCTTGCTGATGACATATTTTCCTCAATATTTTTTAGGTGAGGAGGAGTCTCAGGCCTTTGGAGAATGTTGTTTATAGGTGAAGAGTGAGGAGATGGAATATTGTGGGATGGTGGAGGTGAGGGTTGCGGTGTGGGAATTTTCTTTGTGGTGATGGGAAGGATCTGATGGATGGAGGTATCTGAGTGGTGGACTTCTTCATCACTTCCCCCTCTTGAGGGATGCAACAGAGGTGCTTCCTCAAGCCATTGTTTAAGGCCATCCACCTTGGCACAAACTTCTACAAAGTGAACTTTCATGGTCTCGGCCAACTGTGAGTTGTTTGGGGTGGAGGAGTTGAAGAGCAGCTTGTATATATCTTTGGTAAGCTGGAGGATCTCAGGGCCATGGAAGCTAGAAGTGAGGGATTTCTGCATTTGGTTGATAGTGGCATGAAGAACAGAGATAGTGGACTCATAGGCAGTATGAGTCTCATTTATCACTTTCTGAGACAGTGAAGCTTGATCCGCAATGGCTGCTTGAAGATCCTATTTGATTGCAGTCACCTCAGTAATGAGGCGTTCCACTGCAGCCATAAATTCCTGATGATCGGCCCTGCGGTTGTTGTCAAGGGACCGGATCCCCATTTCAACCTTGAGAGAGATGCGCTCAGCAGCCATACGCTCTCTCGTCTCAAGTCTTTCAACATGTTCAATTAAGGACTGCGGTCCTGGAATATCTTCAGATGGAGGTTGGGTATGTTTAACCGCAGCCAAAATTTGATCAACTTTGGCTTGGAGATTGAGGAATTCCTTCCTGGTGATAGCATCCTTTTTCTTCTTCTTTTTCTTTTCCTTGGTCTTAGAAGTGGAATGTTGAGAACTACTGGACTCTTCTTCTTCTTCAAACATCATAAGGTCGTCGTCTGAAGGATTTGGTTTGTTGACCTCTTGGATGTCTTCGTCATCAAAACCGAAGGTAGGGGCAGAGCTGAGTTCAATTGCCGGCTCTTCGTCTTGAGATGGGTTGACTGTAGGAGATGGAACAGAAGTTGGAGTAGGAGGAACTGTCGAGGTAGCTGTGGCTGCGGCTGAAGCTTGAGCTTTCATCATAGTTTCTGCCATTTGATCCATCCAGGTTTGAACCTTTTGGATTGTGGCAGCAGTATGGGCATTGCTGATGGCGTTTGCCCAGTACTTGGCCACGGAAAATATTTCATGTTCCTTATGTCGTTGTTGTTTGACCTGTTGCTCCTTGCAGGCTTGGAATGCTCTTTTAAAGGCAACATATTTCTTGATTTCGGCATCAGTAGTTGGCTTATACCGACTCCAAGAATCACTTGAGTCATCGTTGTCAATTCGTTGTGTTTGCACCAAGGTGTCCCTTGGGTTCACGGATCCTTGCACATGAGTGCTCACCATGCCTAAACCACTTGGAAAGAATGGAAGCAGAGTAGGATTTCCTGGGCTTCCTTTCCGGACTTGACCTGTGGTCAAGTCTGGCCTCGGCCCAGTTTTGGCATGGGCGAAAGAGATGCCCTACGGATGGATTTGTGTTTGAAGTGTTTGGGATACATGCAAAAGGATGGAGTCTAACTCCTTAGAAGAAAAAATGTGCAGTCGGGAAGCCCTGGAGACCTTAGGGCGATGTCCAGATTTATCTACTTGAGATATAACTGGGGGGCTGTCTCCACGTTCGGATGATGAAGAGGATGAAACAATCTCACATGATGAGGTTGAGTGGTATTCGAGTGTGGTATTGAATGGATGTGCGGCCATCCCAAGGACTACCGAAGCCTGTTGAGAGGCTACAGTATCAGTCCGGTCACGCATTTGGCCAGAGGTTTCGGTTGTTTTTCTTTTCTTGAGGATAGATATTGGTTATCTATCTTCCTCAGAGTCACTGTTCGATACAGTGGTGGGTTTGGTTTTGCGTTTTTTTGAGGGTACGGTTTGTTTTGGGGCATTCTTCTTAGGTGTACTAGATTTCTTTTTAGATGCCAACGTTTTTCTCCGTTGAGAAGGGTTAGATAGTGTAGTAGTAGAGGGGGCTGCGGTACCCCCAGGAAGAATGGTTGTGGAAGGAAGAGGTGGGGTAGAAGGGTATGGGACAATACCCTCCGTGGCCTCTATATGATCTGGGACATCAGCAGTCTCAAGACCAAGCAAAGTAAGAATGTGAATGGGAAGCCTGCGGATAGGTCAAAATAAAGTTTGATCAGAAGAGGGATTATACCTTTTGAGATCCTTAGTGACAAAGAAGTTGATGTCACTGCCCATGTTGATACCAGCATCCGCATGTAGATCAGATATGCATAAGGACCACGATGGAGAAAATGTGAGCTCGGTTGGGTTCTCCCTTGGGTGCTCTTTGGGGATATATTAGAGGAAATCATCCCAAAGAATCTGGCCATAATTGACATCGTGGCCCGTGTAGATGCTCCACACTAGTTCAAGGAGCTTCAAACCCATGTTGTCGATGCCTCCGGTTCTGCCAGATAGACAGCGGATGACGAAATGGCATACGAACTGCCAAACCGCAAGCAGTTGGTTCTTCTTAAACTCACCAATCCCTTGGATCGGTTTCTGATAACCCATTTGGTAGAGTACGGTGGTGATGTCAGATAAAGATGGTGTGAAGATCTTGATGGAGGGATGAATCAGAAGCTTTATGGCAGACAAGATCTTCTTTTTGGTCAAGATGACCAAAGAATCATCGATAAGGTTGAGATACACTTCTTGTGGGTTCTCCAATGGTCGGTATGCAGAGAAGGCACACTTGAAGAATGTAGAAACAGGAACAACATCAGTGAATGCATCAAATGGACCAAACAAAATATGGTTCTTGAGAAACTTGATCATAAGCTTTGTTAGGGCATTATATGATGGATGATCTTCAAAAACTGCTCTGAAGTTGCTTGAAGCTAACGTTGGAGATGTGGAACCGATTGGATTCATGGAGCCTGAAGCTTTGGATTGCTTCTTTGATGCACCTGATTTCGCCATTGAGAGATAAGAGAATGGAGTTCTTGAGAGTTATGGGAGTTTTGGAGAGTTGAGAGAGAACAATCGATTAAACAAAGAGCGTAAACGATTTTAGAGAAGAATATGGGTTTATAAAGGAGGTAAAAAGAATTTTAACCCTAGGTAAAAGATAGAAGAGGGTAAGAAGTCGAATGGGGTTTTTTTTTGGGGGGGGGAATCAATGATTTTGGGATTAAATCTTAGCCACACAAAGATGAAACGGGTTTTGGAAATATTTTGAGAGATTTCAAAAAGGGTTTGCATTTAATGGAGGATTAGACGCATGGAAATACGTCAGGTAAACGTGGGGTGATGAGAGAGAAAGTTGTAACTAATGGGACGTGGTTGGGAGAGGAAAGGACAAGTTGAGGATGGATTTATTTGGAAATCGTTCTTTTTGTCATCATCCCTAAAATAGGTCTGATACGGGGTGTATTCAGAAAGGGAATGTGACAGTTTCTAAAGGGAATATTTGTATTTTATTTAATGAAAGATCATTAAATAGCACACAAAGATTCGAGAGTTAATGAAACTGTTGAAATTTATTTAAGATGATTGCGGATGGAATCATCATAGCGGTTGAGAAACTTCATCGTGGTTGAACAAAGAAAGATTTTAGAGAGAATCTGTGAGAAAAACACTTGTACAAAAGTTATAAATAAAAGATCATTAGAACCCATGAGAGATACATATGATATATGGTTGCGGTACCTAGACTGCGGTACCAAAACCATCTATCATATGTAATTCTCAGTTAGAACCGCAATGGAGACCAATGATGGTCTGCGGTTGCTAACACTTCAGAAAGAATTGCGGGTCTGGATTCATCATTCCCAACATTTATAAGAATGCATTGAGTTTTGTAGAGTCAAGTGCTTTTGTAAAAACATCAGCAATCTCTTCATGAGTAGGAACAAAGATGAGTTCAATATTACCTTTCAGAATATGATCTTTGATGAAATGATATCATAACTTAATATGTTTTGTCTTGGAGTGCTAAATAGGATTATGAGAGATCACTATAGCACTTTCAGAGTCACAGTAAATTGGTATCCGCAGCATTCTATACCTATAGTCTAGCAATTGTGTCTTCATCCAAAGAACTTGGGAACAGCAGCTGGCTGCGGCCACACACTCGGCTTCTGCAGTAGATAGAGATACACACGTTTGCTTCCTTGAAGACCAGCTTACAAGTCTACCTCCTAGGAATTGGCATCCACCTGATGTACTTTTTCTATCGAGCTTGCAACCTGCATGATCCGCATCGGTGAAGGCTTGAAGAATGAATTCGTTGCCTGCGGGATACCATAAACCCATTGATTTGCTTCCTTTAAGATACCGAAGAATTTGTTTGGTTGCGGTCATGTGAGACACTTTTGGATCAGCCTGGTATCTTGCACATACACCATTTGTGAATACAATGTCAGGTCTGCTTGCGGTGAGGTACATCAGTGAACCAATGATACCTCTATAAGTCTTGTGATCCACAGATTCACCGGAGGGATCACCAGAGATCTTATAACCGAAGGCCATAGGGACCTTATATTTCTTCAGAAGTTTAGTGGTGTATTTTTCTTGATGAATGAAAATCCCTTGCTGAATTTGTTTGACTTGAAGACCTAGAAAGAAATTAATCTCTCTATTCATGCTCATTTTGAATTTGTTGGTCATGAGCTTAGCAAATTCATCTACATGCCTTGATCAGTCGACCCGAAAATGATATCATCCACATATATTTGTACCATCATAAGGTGGTCACCATTTTCTTTTCTGAATAATGTGGGATCAATCACTCCTCTTTTGTACTCAGATGAGATAAGGAATTCAGAGAAAGTCTCATACCAAGCTCTTGGGGCTTGTTTCAGACCATAGACTGCTTTTTCAAGCTTGTAGCAGTGGTCTGGAAATTCAATATTTTCAAATCCTGGAGATTGCTGAAGATAAACCTCTTCTTTTAGTTCCCCATTGAGAAAAGCACTCTTAACGTCCATCTGGTGTACCTTGACATTTTTGTGGGCTACATATGCTAGAAAGATTCGGATAGCTTCCATGCGTGCTACCGGAGCATACGTTTCATCGTAGTCAATGCCTTCTAGTTGACTATAGCCCTTAGCAACAAGTCTTGCCTTGTTTCTGATGACTAAGCCAGATTCATCTAGCTTATTCTTGAAAACCCATCTTGTACCAACAATAGTATGACCTTGTGGAAGAGGAACAAGTTGCCATACTTTGTTTCTTTCAAATTCTTCTAATTCTTCTTGCATTGCAGCTATCCAGTCCGGTTCAAGCAATGCTTATTTGATCGTTCTAGGTTCTACCGAGGACATAAATTCTGCATAGTGGCAGTGATTAGATAACTCCTTGGAAGACCGAGTCTGGATACCTACGGATGGGTTGCCAATAATTTGACCTGGTGGGTGGTCTTTCGTCCATACATGAAGACGTGGCATCAGATGATCAGCAACTGCGGTAGAAGGGATATCTTGGATGTCAGAGGAATCTACGGTTGGAGATGGCAGTTCCCCTTGGATTTGAGAACATCCTGCTGAATCATCTTGATCTATTGGAGCTGAATTTTCTTGAGTAAACGATAGAGGTTGAGGTTCCCCCTGGATTGCGGATGGGAGTTCCTCTGGAACCTGAGAAGGTTCCCCCTGGAATGCAGATGGGAGAGTGACAATTCTAGGATCGGTTCTAGTATCAATTTTCTCTATGAATTCATCATCTGAGTCCGAAGGTTCGTTTGATGGTGAAGCTTCATTTCGGGCAGGAATGTAAGCAGCATCAAGTACTGGAACCTCAACGGTTGCGACAAGATCTGGAGTAGAGCTTTCCCCCTCAACCGGAGAGGTGGAAATATTGAGCGATACTACTTCAGATAGAGATGGTCCAGATACGTCGGCATGTTGTTGTTGAGCAGCGGATGACACCAGAACATCGGATAGTTTCGCCGTTTCAATGGGATCAAAAAGATCATCATAGTTGACTTCATCTAGATTCAAAGGTCTGGAAGCGGCTAGAATGTCACTTTCCATGATTGCAGTGGTTTCGGTGGACGGAGGTGCGATGCGGATGTGAGAATCATCAAATTTCACATCAAAGCTTTCAATGATCAACCTTGTTTATCTGATGAGCACTCGATATGCAACCTTGTTAGTGGAATAACCAAGGAAGATACATTCGTCAGACTTTGGTGCAAACTTGTTGAGTTGGTTTCTATTGTTGATCACGAAGCATCTACATCCAAAGATATGAAAGAAATGAACATTGGATTCGCGATTGTTGAGACATTCATATGGTGTTTTATTGAGACGCTTGCACACGATACTTCGGTTTTGAACAAAGCATGCGGTTACTACTGCTTCAGCCCAGAAGTAGAGAGGAAGTTGGGCGAAGTTAAGCATGGATCTGGCTGCTTCAACGAGTGTGCGGTTCCTTCTTTCTACTACACCATTTTGTTGCGGTGTATAGGGTGCTAAAAAGTTGTGAGAAATGCCTTTGGAAACCAAGAAACTGTTGAGAAGATGATTAGTGAACTCAGTTCCATTATCATTGTGGATGCGTATGACTGGAAGCTTGATTTGAAGTTTGATTTCTTTGATGAAGTTAATGAAGATTTGCGGTGTCTCTGATTTGAGTCTGAGAAAGAAGACCCATGTGAAGCGTGTATAGTCATCAACAATAACCAGTATATACTTTTTGTGGTGAAGACTGGCTACGGTTGAGGGACCGCAGAGATCAATGTGTAATAGCTCCAGTGGTTCAGAGATTGAAGAATCCATTATCAAAGGATGGCTTGATTTTGATTGTTTACCGCATTCACAAGCTGGACAAAGGATATCGTTGCTGAATTTGAGAATAGGGAGACCGCGGACTAGTTCTCCAGTGACGAGGTTGTTGATGTACCGAAAGATGAGATGAGCTAGCTTGCGATGCCATAGCCAGCAGACTTCGGATACAGCTTTGGACAGAAAGCACAGCTGCGGTTTACCAATGATGAGAGAAACATCCAGAGGATACATCGTGCCTTCTGAGCGAGATTTGATTAAGAAAGTGCTTCGATCACTCGTCATTATGTAACATAATTGATCGTCAAATTCAACACGATGTCCTGCTTTCCATAGTTGGCCAACACTGATAAGATTGTGTTTAAGGCTTTCTACATAAGCAACCTTTTGAATGGAAAGTTCCCCGTAGTGAGAACACCGTAACCTCGGATGACACCGTTTGCATTGTTGCCAAACGTGACATTTCCACCATTGCATATAGGTCTGAAATCCCGAAGGTACTCTAACCTTCCGGTCATATGCAAGGAGCAGGCACTGTCAATTAACCATTCTTCTTCTTGTTCCTCCTTGTACAAAGCCTGAGAATTACACGGTTAGTTTAGGCATCCAAAAAAGTTTGGAGCCAGGGACAATTGATGTATTTTTAAATGATGCATAGTCCGAGGTTGCATGGATAGTTCTTTTGTCAACTTTTAGACCTAGTCCTGGGTGTTTGTTTAGATTTGGATTGTTGTGAGTTTTTTGAAAAGTACAAGGTTTCTGACTTTGATTTGACTTGACATGAGATAAAACTTTTTGACAGCTGCACTAAGATTTACAAAAAGAGAGTTTGTCATTGAATCTGACATTATGCTTGGTCAGCGGTTTATAGAGTGAATTGGACTTGGTATTTGTCCGAGGTGGGTAACTTTTGAAAGATTTGACAGTTGGTTTCTGAAAAGTTTGTTTTGAATGAAGTTTTGGACTGTGAGATTTGACATGCATGTTATTTGGTTTCTGAAAAGTTTGTTTTGAATGAGGTTTAGCACGTGTAGATCCTTAAGTCCGTTTAGGTGGATTTGGTGAGATTACCTTCCACTTGTGTTGATGTGATTTTAAAAGTGTTGGAGTGGGTAAAATTCCTTTCCAATTAGGGTCTTTTGAGGAATAGACCTGAAAAACATAGTTTCTTACAAGTTTGACACCTTTTTGGGTTATGTCAGAAGTAGCAGGAATGACTTTTGAAACTGAACTTCCTTTTTTGCTTGTTTTCATGAAAGAAGAGTTTTTTTAAAATGTAGTTTGTGAAAACAAATTTTTCTGGACTCTTAGATTTTGGAATTCTCACATGTTTCTTATTTTTTGAAAAACTTTGTCTGCTTGTGCTTCGAGATCCAATTTCTTCTTTGAAAGCTCTTTTTGCCAAGGATTTTGGTGAACCGCAGTCATTATTATTCAACTGCGGTTTCCTGGAACCTTTTAAACGATTTTTAAAACGTGGGCTAGAATCATCAAAACTTGAGGATTCTGGAATTTGAGAGCATTGGCCTACTTCAAAATTTTCTATAGGTAACTCATGAAAAATTGGTTGAAGAGTTGTGGTTCCTTGAACTGATAGTTTTGGTAGAGATGATTTGACTACCGCAGAGTAGGTTTTAGATGAAACTACGGTGGGACACTTCTGGGATATTTGACTACAGTGTGGAACACTGTGGTCTGAGGAAAAGGATGGAAAGTCCTTTGAGACTTCGGGGCCTTCAACAACAATTTCTTCATCAACTATGGATGAAGTTTGAGAATTTGAATGAGTGGTGCCACAGATGGGAGTTTGATCACATGTGTGACCAGAATTCTCGGGCATAATTTCCTCAATGACACAATTATTGCTCAAATTGTGTAATCTACCGAAGTGAGTTTTGATATCTTCGGGAAAAGCCTTGTCATTGACAGGGAAGTGAAATTCTCTATCAGGAGGGACTTACACTCTGTCTTTGTTGAACTGTGGTGAGGAATCCATTGCGGTAGGATACCCATTTGACCAACCCCAATTATATGTATTGTCCACGGTTCCATTGTTTACCAAATTTTCAATAGCCTCACTTTCATTAAATAAATTTTCAATTAAGAGATTTAAGCGTACAATTTCTCTCTGAGCTAAATCTCTCTGGTTCAAAGCTATCTCTAATTGGGTTTCACTTAGCATTCTAGCATCTTTCTCTAACTCTAAATCCTTCTCTAACATTGCCATCTTTAGTCTCTTGTTATCTAGCCTTCCTCTCACATGGAACATCTCTTAGGACGCAATGTTCTTCTCATCTAAGGCTTTGTTATAGTCTGTAAGGACGGCAGCACAAGTGTCATTAAGATCATCTATATAGGGTTGACAGTCATGCATACTATAATTTAAAGTTTGGATCATGAGTTTTACCTGTTCAACGATGCTTAGAGTCCCATCCTTTGCCATGTAGCAGTAGTTTTTGTTCAACATTATTGACCCATCATCATCCGCAGTGGCCAGCATGCAGATTTTCCCTTTTCCTTTAACATTGCTGATGGTCTCTTCTTTATCTCCTGATGACCAAACTTGATGGTCTCTTTTAACTTGGGCCACATATGCCCTTGCCTTTTCTTTTTCTTCCAACTTTTAAGCCATTATAAGATAAAATGCTCTGTCCTTGACTATATTGGCCTTACAGTCTTTTGCGAAGTGATTTTCTTTATTGCATTTGTGACAAATCACAACATCAGTCTTGTCTTCTGATTGAGTACCGGAGTCATTGTTCTGAGGAGACTGCGGTATCTCCTTTGGTTGATTGTTCTGAGAGCCTTTAGGATATCGAGAATGGTTGTTCTGAGGACCGAAGTTACGGTTGAATGGAGGTTTGTTGAATTGTTGATTCTTGCGGAAAGAAGAAGGTGGTATGCGGTTGAACTATTGGCTAACCAGAGCAATAGCCTTCTGAAATTCTTCTTCATCATCATACTCAGAATCCGCTTCGTTTGACTATGGTAGGGTATCATACGATGAAGAGTAAGGTGACTGTGGTGGAGCTTGTGCTATGAGAGCAAGTGGTCCTCCGAAGTCAGCACAGTCTTTGAGTACAGTGGATTCTTGTGCTTGGAGCTCTCCATAAAGTTTGTAGAGTGATAAAGAGTGAATCTTCCTGTCGCCTTGGACTATCATCTTAGCCGTAGTCCAATGTCTTCCTAAGCCATTAAGGAACTGGAGATTGGTTTCATGGTTGCTGCGGATGGTACCAGCATTTGATAACTTTGTGACTATCAGGTTGAATCTCTTGAAGGAGTCTTCCAAACTTTCACCTGTGTGAGCTTTGAAGTTGTTGAAGTCGTTGAGTGCGGTAGTGAGCTTCTTATCTTGTGCTTGTTTTGAGCCTTCGTAAAGGTTCTTGAGTACATCCTAGATCTCTTTTGCTGACTTGTAGTTTATGATAATATCAAAGTTGTCAGGAGCAACACCACAAGAAATCTCATAAAAAGCAACATCATCATTTTCCATTTTATCGAGATCATCCTTGGTGAGACGGCTCATGGTTGGTTGACCTCCTCCTAGCCTTGTTGCCGCACCGTCAGTTTGGACTGGTGTAAGGACTGGAACGTGTGGTCCTTCTTCCACGGATCGCCATACATCTCTACCCAGTCTTCTTAAGTACCTCTCCATTCTTTGTGACCAGTGATGATATTCATTTGCTACCAGTATTGGAGATCGGTTAGAACCACCAACACTATTGGAGACATTCAGAGATAACGATTGTGTCATTTTTTTTTTGAAGAAATGAGCTTTAGTGGTATAGAAGGCCTAATGAGAAAATCAGAGTTCCGATATTCAAAAAGCAACCACTTTGGCTCTGATACCAATTGTTGAGAGAAAAACTTGGAGACACACTTGAACAAACATTAGAACAAGTATATTTCGGAATAGTTAATCTCAAACGATCTAAAAGCTCAACAATAATATAGTTAGATAGTTAGTTGCGGAAAGTAAAGAAATATAAATGACAACAATTGTTATATCAAGAATACACTTAAACTGATTCATAACAAAGAATGCATTCACTCCGAGTTAATAAGGAAGATCAAGTTTAGTGATTAAGTCTAAAAGACTTGCTCTGGAGAGAGGTTATAGTTTGATATGTTTCAGTAGCAATTTAGAGTGTGAAGAGTAGTAAGATAGAGAAATGAAGAAGATAACTTGGAGAAATATAATCAGAATAATTCACAAGTCATCGAGTGATAAGAGAGATGGTTGAAGAAGAAATCTTGCGGTAGATAGATGGTTACGGTATCTTAGTTCAAGAGGGTCACTTTTATGTTTCAACAATTTCCCCCTAAGTGACCTCTTTAACTCCGGTTCAGGTATCAAGTTTGAGGAACTTGATCAAAATCCACCAGAATTTCCTGACATTTTCAAGCCAAGTGATTCTTCTAGAAATTTCTAACTTAACTTCAGCAGTAGTGTGCTTCGATCTTTCTACTGCGGTCTTGCAGATGTCAAGTTGTTTCTTGGGCAGGCGGTGCATAGCATTCATCAGAATGAAGTATTTGACGTTGTCGGCCTTCCGTTTGAATATGATCCCAAGTTCAGGAAAGTTTGTTGCGCCTAGTGATCTTTCTTCAAAGCCTTCGGTAGGCATTGGCACAGGTTCAAGTGGGGGAGATCAAACTTTCTAATGATGGTGGGGTGGATATCCGCATCAAACTTGGCGAAGTCACAAACTGTATCCCTTAGAAAGGGTTTGGCTTTGTCGAGCGCCATTTGCATCTTCGGATGCTTTTCTGCCTTGTTTTGGAATACTCTGGCAATAAGGAAGATTTCTTCAGGATTCATGCTTGGGAAATCTGCCTGAGTGCGTATGTAGTCATGCTCTCTTCTGGTAAGAGTGTACTGAACGAAGTCAGCCTTCATAAACTTCCGCATCTTGTAATTCTTAACTGTGGATGGTCTATCGTTAGACCATATGTTTTCCACAGAGGAGATGAATATAGTAGAAGATTGTGAAGGTAACATGCTCATTTGTTCATTTAAAAATTCAATAAAATCATGGGTCTTAGATTCTGGTGTGTCATTTCACACTATTCATTCCAAATATAAGATGCAGAACTTCAGGCATTACCCAGGAAACGTCATACTAGCAGATAACAAGTTTCCAGATATCACTGGTTTTAGAGATGTGGTTCTCAAGATGAATCTAGGTACGGATTGGACTTTGAATAATGTCAAGTTCATTTAGGATCTAAATAGGATGTCGGTGTCAGTTGGACAACTTGATAATGAAGGTCAACATGTTAAATTTGGTGATCATAAGTGGAAAGTGAAGAATGGAAACTTGATCATTTATAAGGGTCATAAACATGGTACACTATACATGGTGGAAGTTTCTGATGATGAGGCACATGTTGTTGAAGAGGTTGGGGCATCCACTCTATGCCAAAAAAGATTTATTCATAAGAGTGAGGAGGGAATGAGGAAGCTTGTATCCAGTAGGAGGATGCCAGATTCGAAGAATGTGATAGATGCTTCTAAGCCATGTTCTACTGGTAGACAGAACAAAGTCAGGTTTACAAAGATAGGAAACCCACCTAAGTTTAGGAAGTCAGGTTCAGCTTATTCTAGAGTTTATAGTCTAACTTCAGATTCTTCAGTAGGAGGATCCCAGAATCATAAACCTATCTTTGGTCAAAGTATATGCATATGTTTAAGAAGTAGTGGGAGGTCCGATAAACCTGTAAATAGTGGGAGCTTTGGTGATAATGGTTATAAGGGTGGAGTTGTAGAGTTTTAAAAGATCAAGCCACATATTATCCAGAGGACCACAAAGAAAAGTATTCCAGTAAGGTATTCTCCATCAACCAATGACATGTTGATGCGTGAGAATGGGTCAAAACTAGAGGCCTTGAGGATGAACTCTATATAGTGGGAGAAGGCTATAGATAACAAGTTGAGCGGACTATAGAATAGTAAGATGTTTCAAGTTAAGGATGAGATCGATGGTAAAACTTACAATTGAAGATTGGCGGTCAAGGGAATACAACAAAAGGGGGAGGACGATTCTCCAGTTGCAAAGATGACTACAATTACTTGTATGTTGAGTGCAGTGGCCTCTAAAAATCTCCATCTAGAGCACCTAGATATGAATATAACTGATTTCTTTTATGGTAACTTGGAAGGATACATCTTGAAGGCACAACTAGAAAGCACTCTTACAGTTGGTAAGGAAAGGTTGGTGTTCAAGAAGAAAGAAAACTTGTATGGCATGAAGCAAACTTGTAAGCAGTGGTAATAAATTTTGATAACTTCTTGAGGAGGAATTGGTTTAGAAGATGTGAGGTTGATCACAATTGTTACTTGAAGAATTTAAGATCTTCGTACACCATCCTTGTATTAAATGTTGATCTCGCGTTGATTGTTGGTTCCAACACGTAGAAGATCAATGAGCTCAAGATGTAGCTGACTAGAGAGTTTAAGACAATGAACCAAGGGGCTACTAAGCTGAAGAAAGTCTTTAGTATAGGAAACTCAGCAGATGAATGTACTCATGTGTTTACCACTAAAACTTTAAAGCTAGGCATGGCTTCAATTTCCCTTCCAAGATTTTGAGGATGGGGGTTGGCGTAGAGAGGGAGAGATATCGACCAAATGATGAAGAATTTGAATCAAGTGGAGAACTTATCCAACATGGAGCACTTAGAAACAAGTGGAGAACTTGAATGAAGCATTTTGAGTTTATCTGGAGCACTTAGAACTCAATGAAGCACTTGAGGTTCATGGAGCATGTGACAAATGAATGGATCATTTGAAAAAGGAATGGATCAAGTGTCAATGGAAAGGATCATTCAGAAGGGGGTTTGGAGCACCTGTAAGCTCCCAACAACCCATTCTATCATATTAAGACCTTTGCAAGGGTCTTAACTCATGCATGGAGCCATTGAAGTCATCAAGTTTATATTTTTATGCTATAAACAAGCCAAATAACCTCAGATCTAACCTCATTAACCTCTAGAGTTGCCTAAACTCCTAAGAGAGGATTTATGGACTCAAAAATGGATTTCTAGAAAACCTAACTCAACAAGCAAAAAGGATAATCAAGATGAAAGCTTTTTACCTCCACAAGGTTCCTAAGCTGCTCCAAATGCAAGATCCAAAAGCTTTTCACACGTTCAAAGCTTGCTTCCACCTCCTTCTCTTTGCTAACACACCAAGAATGAGGTATTTAAGGCACTTTCAAGCTCAAGAATTGCTCACAAAGGATTTAGGGTTTTAGGGACGTTTGAAAGTAATGGAGGCTGGTTACGGTAAGGTCCAAATGGCTTAAGAACATTTAAATAGGATCCTTTCCCTAAAATTATGGTTTTTAACTTGAGCCACGTACGCGCCACATACTGCTTAGTACGCCACGCGTATGTGGTAGGTGCATTCCCACGATCAACTTTCCCCTAGTATGCTAAGCGTACACCTATGTATGCCCAATGTACGTAGGGACCTATTTGCAAAGAAAACTCATTCTAAGGGTGAGAAAGCTAAATACCTGAATTCTGACCGGTAAAAATCTCCCCCACTTGAATTAGACTTCATCCTCGAAGTTTGTTGATGCAAATAGATTTGGATAATGCTCTCTCATCTCATCTTTCGGCTCCTAGGTCCATTCGGAGCCCCTCCAGTGCTGCCATTGCACCTTCACCAGCTTCACCACCTTGTTACAAAGAGCTTTAGTTTTCCTATCTAGAACTGTGATGGGCTTGTTAACATAGTTTAGGTTTTTATCTAGTTGAATATCATCCAATAAAATTACTGCAACCTCATCTGCTACACACTTCCAGAGCTGAGACACGTAGAAGGTGTTATGGATTTGAATGAGCTCATCAGAAAGATCCAACCGATAAGCAATCCTGCAAACTCGGTCAAAAATCCTGAATGGGTTAATGAATCGGGGCCCCAAATTGTCCCTTCTTTGAAAACAGATGGCGCCCTCCCAGGGCGACACCTTCAGCAGAGCAAAATCTCCCACCAGAAAATCGAGATTTGAACGACGTCAGTCAACATAGCTTTTATGACGACTCTACGTGACTCGTAACCTGTTACACACCTACTGAATCAACTCAGTGGTCTTAAGCACCACTTTGGTGCTTCCCATGACTCGATGGCCAACCTTCCCCCAACAAACCGAAGTCCTACACCTCTGACCATACAACATCTCGAACAAGGGGTCGATGAATACTGGCATGATAATTGTTGTTGTATGAGAACTCTGGTAGCGGAAGGTAAGTATCCTAACTCCCTTCAAAGTGTAAAACACATGCCTGAAGCATATCCTCAAGCGTCTAGATCGTCCGCTCGCTCTGCCCATCAGTCTGGGGGTGGTAAGTTGTGCTGAAAAGCAGTTGAGTACCTAACTCCTTATGAAACTTCCTCTAGAACCTGGAGGTGAATCGAACATTGTAGTCCTAGAACACAGATATTGATACTTCGTGCCTGACTACCACCTCCCGCACATAGATATCCTCTAATTTCTCAGCGAAGATACTCTCGAAAATCGGAATAAAATGAGCACTCTTTGTCAACCTGTCCATAATAAATCAAATAGAATCAACACCCCTCACCGTCCTGGGTAACTTTGTGATAAAGTCCATGGTGATCTCCTCCCATTTCCACATGGGGATGGGTAACGGTTGTACCTTTCCTTGAGGTCTTTGGTGCTCGGATTTGACCTTCCTGTAGGTCAAACACTACTCAACAAACCAAGCAACCTACCGCTTCATGCAGGCCCACCAGTAGCTTAATCTCAAGTCTCGGTACATCTTTGTGGCCCTCAGATGGATAGAAAACTTAAACTTATGCTCCTCCTCCAAAATCTTTTGCCTCACTCCCCCAAATTCTAGAACGCAAACCTTGCTACACTGAGTCAATAATCCACGACTGTCTTGAACAGACAATGGTATCTGCCCCCTAATCCGCTCAGTCTTCCAATTCTCCTTTTTTAATCCCTCCACTTGTGCCCCCTTGATCATATCCATCAGTGGCGAGATAACATTCATCCTCCAGCAAGCATCTCAGATCGTATCACTTTCCGCCTTACAGCTCAAAGCATCGGCCACCACATTGGCCTTCCCGGGATGATACAAAATCTCACAGTCATAATCTTTCACCACATCTAACCATCTCCTCTACCGCATATTTAGATATGTCTGATCCATCAAGCATTTCAAAATCTTGTGATCGGTGAAAATGGTGTATCGGACCCCATATAAGTAATGCCTCCAAATATAGAGGGCAAATACCACCGCCCCCAATTCCAAGTCATGAGTGGGGTAATTTGCCTCGTGAGGCTTCAGCTGCCCTAAGGCATACGCAATCACATGTCCCCTTTGCATCTGGATAACTCCCAAACCCAAAATAGAAGCGTCACAATACACCACAAAGTCATCCAATCCCTCAAGTAGCGCTAGAATCGGGGCCTCGCATAGTTTTTGTCTCGAGGTCTCAAATGCTAACTGCTGATCCGGAACCCACCGAAAGGTCACACGTGAGTCAAAGGTATAGTGATCTTGGAGAAATCCTAGATAAATCTTCGATAGTACCCCGCCAGAACCAAGAAATTTCGGATTTTGGATGCATTCTTAGGCAACTCCCAACGCATCACCGCCTCAATCTCCACTGGATCCACCAAGATACCCTCCTGGTTAATGATGTGCCCCAGAAACTGCACCTCATGCAACCAAAACTCGTATTTGGAGAATTTAGCATATAGCCTCTCCGTTCTCATGGTCTCCAACACCTCCCTTAAATGCTGCTCATCTTTCTCCTTGGTCTTAGAGTAGACCAAGATATCATCACTGAAAACAATCACAGACCGATCAAACATCGGCCTGCAAACCAAGTTCATGAGATCTATGAATGTTCTTGGGGCATTGGTGAGCCCGAATGGCATCACCATAAACTCATAATGACCATAACGAGTTCTGAAGGTCATTACCAGTATATCCTCATCCCCGATCCACATCTAATGATATCCCGACCGAAGATCAATCTTGTAAAACCAAGATGCACCCTGAAGCTAATCAAATAAATCATCGATCCTCAGAAGCAGGTAACGATTCTTCACCGTCAGCTTGTTCAGCTCCCGATAGTTAATACACATCCTGCGTGACCCATCCTTTTTTCACGAATAAGATCGATGCTCCAAACGGGGAACTGCTCGGACGAATAAATCCTTTGTATAGTAGCTCCTACAGCTGTGTAGATAACTCTTGCATCTCAAGCAAATCTAGGCGATACAGCGCCTTGGCTATCGGAGCCACACCAGGCATCAAATCAATCCGAAACTCTACCTGCCTCTCGGGAAGCACCACAGGCAACTCCTCTGGAAAAAAATTAGGACAATCTTGCACAATAGGCACCCTGCTCAACTCTACCATGGTCTCCGCCCTCGAGTCCGAAATATAAGCCAGAAACCCCGACCAACTCTGCTGAAGAAGTCTCCTAGCCCTCGCAGCCAAACAGAGAGTTAGCCCATGTGTAGCTCTCTCTCCATGAATAACCAATTCTCCCCCACTTAGGGTTCCAACTCTTACCAACTTCCGCTCGCAATCTATTACGACCCCGATGGGCCCCAACCAATCGATCCTGATGATTACTTTCAATCCTCTAAAAGGAATTGGTACCAAATCAATAGGAAACCTCTCACTAAACATATTCAAAACACTCCTCCGAAATACCCTCATAGTGCTCATAGTACGATCGTCCGCAATCTGCACCTCAAGTGGGGAATCTAAAGTCGTTGGAGCATCTCGAAACTTCTTTCTGAGTGCAAGATATACAAGTGATTGGGTAGCCCCCGAATCAAAAGGAACATGAGCCATCAATCCATTGACCAAAAAGGTCCCTATACAAGATCATAATAACATGAGAACAATAGTAAAATAAATAAGACAGAAATAGATCACATACCAGTCACGACGTCCGACGCTACTCAGGCCTCCTCTGTGGTCAGCTGAAAAGTGCGACTCTTCACTGCAGGAGCCTCCACCTTGATTGGGTGGCCATCAGTAATCCTTATTATAGCGGGCCCAGGCGCCGTCACTACTCCTCCAGTCAACCTCAGACAATTGGCCTTTTTATGACCGGTCTGGTTGCAGTGAAAACAAATCAAGCCCTTCTTAGGGCAATCCCTGCTCATGTGGCCCGACTGGCCACAAGCATAACATGCCGAGATTGCTGCCCGACAGGCTCCACTGTGCGGCTTGGAACACTTGGCACAGCAGCCCCGACCCTACTGGTCCCTACTAGGAGGATAGGAGTTCTTAGGCTTCTTAGCCTGAACCATTGCAACGTAAACCTGCTCCGGATTCCGCTTCGTCCGAAGATCCAACTCAATTTCCCATTCTCGGGCATTTTCCATCATGTCATTTAGGGTTTTGCACCCTGAAAAGCTCACGAACTCACATATATCATCCCTTAGCATGGAGGGATACCTCGTTCTCTTCATCTCCTCATCCATAACGTACGGAAGAACCAATAGTGCCCTCTCTCTAAACATGGCGGTGACTTCCACCATAGTCTTTTTTCCTCTGATGAAGGTTCTGAAACTCCCTCACCAATCGATGCACTTCAATGGCTGGTGTAAACTCCAGATCAAACCTCCACACAAACTCCTCCCAAGACATCTTAGACACACCCGCTGATCCTACCTCGCGGGTAACCTCTTCTTACTATTCTTTCACCCAATCCCTCTACATACAGGATGTGAACCCCGCCTTTGTCGCCCTAGGGAAAAACCTCGTGCGCTAGGCATTCTCCATGTCTGCAACCCAAGGGCGACTAGTGATAGGGTCCCTAATCCCAAAGAACTTAGGCACGCCATATGACTTGAACTCCCGAAATGAGGGAATTCGAGCCCTAATCTGACCCGCAACAATCTCAACTCGAAAAGACATAAGTATCTCCTCCATAATCTCCGTGATCCCCTCCTTGACGGTACTAACTATCACTGGGGTAGTGTCCAGGATGCCATGAGTAACCCTCGGCCGCGATGAGATCACACAACCCTCATCAATGGACTTTATACCAGATCATGAACCTGATTCTGATCCTAATCCTGAACCCAAACCTCCTCGGTTAATCATCACCATCCTCTACTGAAAAATACAACATAATTAACAATTGATAAGGAAGTTCGAAGGGGATTCCTCCTCACAGGACTCCTTATAGCTTCCCGGCCTCCCCTCGTTTTGGGTACAAGTCTTGTGCTTTCAGTAGTATAGGCCCAATACTACATTCCACACCTACCTGTACCTTCCCCAAGGCTATACCCAATGCCTCTAATTCACCCATCCACAAATAACTTGACCCACAAAACATAACACAAACCCAGATCCTAGACTATTCTAGGATTTCTCAATCCTCACCGAACCAGAAAGCTAAATCAATTAAAGTAGGTTGCCATATGCATGCAAGTTATACATAAATAGAATCACATAGATTGTCAAATAAAGCTTCTACCCTAAACCACAACCAAACAAGGAACATGAATAAGGCAGAACCCATCACTCTAGGGCTATGCAATCCTAGGCATATACAACTTTGAAAACATACACTTAGAAAATAACCAATTCAACATCAATTTCCAAGAATATATCTCTAGCATGGCTAATACATTGGGAACACTTACTTGATCTCGTCCGATTACACGCTTTACACTCTCCCTCTTTTACCTTAGGATAACTATTTTTAGGAAAATTTTACTTTTGTTTCTTTTGAGAAAGGGTTTACCATTTCATTAGTTTGAGTTCTGATAGATCCAATAGTGTACCTGGATCCCTCAAACCAAGGCTCTTATACTAAATTGAAACAGTCCAAAAATTCCGATAAAAATTTTCATTTAATAATTAGAAATTCCAACCATGTTTGTTTTTCCAAAATTCCATTACATAAATTCGTTGTCAAAAAGATTAGAGTATCAAAAACAATTAGTGAGAAAATATTGGGGAGTGCATGTTGCGCCATCAAGCCAGGACCTTGCCCATAGAACCAAAAGTACCTAAAACACCCAAAAAAACTGTAAACACACGCTTAGTGAGTTTCCCAAAACACACAAAACATATAACTACATAAAGTCATAGACATATATACAAAGGTTTGCCATGGAATCCTTCCATGGTCTTCATCTGAAATGGCATGGGCTACCCCCATGGTCTTGCATCCAAGGGCCATGGGCTCCCACATGGTCCTCACATAAGTTAACACATACCAAATAACAAGACCATTGCATGCTCAACTATTGAAATCTCATATCAAGTAATGGGCCGACATTGGTGCCTTCGACCCATTGGTATAGTGAGAAGACTCACCCCAGTCTGTTGAAACAATAGTTGCTCGACTACCAATTCAAAATCTCACACTAAAAATATATACACATAGCCCTAATTAGGATTATAACTTAACCTAGTTAAAGAGCCCATAATCTTATGTCCAAGTCCCTCCATGATGGCCCAAAGGTCTTGCCTTCACTAATGGGTGATAGCATCAAAGTCTAATTCTATATCCGGCCACAAGGCCCAATAGGCACAATAATACAAACATTGACCCAAATGATAAATTCAGGCCCGTAGCACCAGCAACTCCAGGCCCAAAATAATTAGCGCCCAAAGGTTCAAAGTCAGTCGAAGGTCTGAAGCTTTCTGAGAGCGTATGCCCAGCATACCTCTTCAGTACGCCTAGCGTATTAGGCTTAGGGGCTGTACGTGCAACGTACAATCATAGTACGCCCAGCGTATACGATGACTTACATCCCACTCCATTAATTACTTAATGCATGCAGACTTTTCGCTCAAATTTCAGATCTTAAACGTTTTAAGGGTCCTAGGGCATAAAGTTGGCAACTGTATACCCTTGCATGCCCTATAAGCTCCCAACAACCCATTCTATCACATTAAGACCTTTCCAAGGGTCTTAAAAGAGAAGCTAACCAACAAAAATCATATTACCATCACAAATAGGCCAAATTAGTTTGTACAAGCATAACAGACAAAAGTGATGGTCAACGTCTTCATTTTAATGAGTAAATTATTAAAATGATATATATGGTTTGGTTATAATTATATTTTTATTTATATTTCTTTTTTTAGAAACTTTATGTTTTAATTTTATTTTTTTATCATCGTTTTCATCTCTTTAATGACCATATTACTATTGTTTATTTCTTTTTCTTTAATTTAATTATTAATTTCTCTAACATTTAAAAATTTAAAAATTAAATGGGCTACCAAATCGCCCACCACAACCATCCCCTTTTAATCTCGATCCCACCCGCCCCACTTCTTTCTCTCTCATTTTAGAAAACCCTAAAACATTTTGGACCTCCATTTTATCCTGCTTTCTCCTGACTGTCATCGGAGTTAAATCACATATCTTCACTTCTTCTCCTTCCACCATCAAAAGCCACCACCCCTGCCTTTCATCCTTCCACTGTCGAAAACAGCTCCCTATATTTCTCCTCTTTAGGAATTGCCTATATTTGCCTTTCCACTTTTGGAACTGCCCTTGAACCATTTGAATCTCCATCCTTAACCACCTCCATGAACCATGTATCTCCATTCTTGAAACCAACATGTGGTTTTTTCAATGACATGTTTATTAGATTTTAGTTCGGTGAAAGAGAAACCTATAAACCTTAAAGAAGATTCAAATTTTGTTCTTCATATTCTAAGTTTTAGTTCCATGTTTTTGTTTTTACTTTTCAACTTAGGCCCCAACTTCAAATTCAAAAATTCGATAGAACATACAAGGTTTATGAAAATCAGAACCCCCATCTCCTTCTTCTAAGCCTAAGCATACATATTCTAAATATATCTTCTCTATTTGTCAATTACTTGTCTAAACCTACATCTCCTTCTCATCACCCCAATCTTGTTGGCGAGTATTGATGAATGGTGCCAAACAGTTTCTAGCCGAGAAGAAAAGTGTAGGAGGGAGAGAGGAAATGTAACATCCAAAAATTTAAGACTAGGTTCTTAAATTTATATAGTAAATAAATGAAAGATGATTTATCCAGTTAACTCATCAAGTAATAATCATATTGTTAGTTTATATGGAGTTTAAAAAGTTAAAAGTGAAAATAATAACATATTAAAAGTTAAAGGGCTAAAAGTTTCAAGTTGGCAAATGGATTTTGAGCAAAGGGTTAACTGAATTAATGGAAAGGACTCCCAAAGTTATATAATGTATGGAGAAGGACTTGTTACATCAACGTTTTGGGAAAATGAGAAAATAAATAAAAATGGTGGTAAATGTAACAAAAGATGAAAAATATAATGACCAAATGTAAAAATATTGAGGAAATAAGATGCACTCCCCACATTCTCTCTGCATATTGTGATTTGCAAAGAAGGGACCCTCATTATGGCAATTTCTTATCTTTATTCCATCTAGGTTTTGATTCAAGTGGAGATTTGAGCATCCAAGCAAAAAAAAGAATAAAAGAGTTTAATGTATAATTTCTCTACCTCTAACTCTATTTTCGAGTTCATCATTGGCGGGAAACCCTAATGTTGATTTTGGCTTCAATTGTTGATTAGGCTTTTGTTTTCTAACCTCCATTGAATAAAATCTTGATTTCCAGACATTCCTTTTATGCCCTTAGTATAAGAATTGTTTGCAAATTGGTCCTTAATGGTATTTTTGTAATTCTGGATCCTGTATAAGTATGCTGGTCGTATGTGGCAAAATCCTAAACCCTAATCTTTAGGGTTTGGACCCTATTTAAACAACCTTATATCCTAAGGTTCTCTCATTACCACCCTCTATTGCCCCTTTGTGCCTAATTTTGAAACCATAACTCATTTATAGAGATTTGGTCCATGTATGTGTGTGTGTTTTGGTGAACCTTGAAGAAGAAGAAACTTGGAGATCTAGATTTTACTCAGATTACTCAGCTTCATTGAGGTATAAATTCTTGACCTTGGTCATTATATTCTTAGATCTAGATCTAGTAGAGTTTTAGTCATATTTTGGTCCCATTATTGAGTTCTAGTGAGTAAATATCAATCCAGAAGATTTGAGTTTCTCCTTTTGATGTTTCTGAGGTCCCTAGTCCATAAATTTTGCATCTTAATGGTTGAAGATCAACCATGCATGGATTGATGTTCATTTGGTGAAAGTGGAATGCTAAATCTAGGTTTTAAGTCCCTTTGGACCATACAAAGGCATCAAGTTAGTAACTTTATCATATATGACATTCCTTAATACTTGGTTCTGCATTTTGTATGTTTGAATTAAAGTATTAAGTGCTTAATGGAATTTTGGCTAACTGGGTGCAACACCCGTGTTTCTAGGCTAGGCATTAATGATGATGTAATAGTCTAAGTGAACCTTTGTACTTTGTTTTGAAATAATAAGATGTATTCTTTGAGTATTATGTGTTTTATACTTAATTATTATAATTTAATGAATTAAGGATAAAAATAATCGTCGAAAATAAATGTTATATAAAGCCGATATCTATGAAGAAAGTTGTAGTGGTTGAAACAAGGATTCCGGAGATATAAAGAATACCGCAATCCGAGTTATAACGAAGAAGTTCTGAGATGTCGAAGTTTCGCGACTGAACCGACACAACGATGTGTGACGTAAAAAGTGAATTTATGATAAAGTTCTTTTTATCCTAAGCGATCTTAATGAAAGTCGTAGTATACATTAAACCGAGAGCGTGCATAAACAGAATGTCCAAATCTGACTTCGTATAAGGAAGTGATGAATTTTCTAAGATTTGCCTTAGCAGTATACAGCCTAGAGTTCGAAATATAGATCGATCGATTTTTAGCCAACACAACCTAAACGAGAATCGAAGATCTTGTTGATAGAAGTTTATCGTTAAAAACACAGACAAAAATGGATGTCGTATGAAGAAGTTATAAATTTTTAACGGACTTTTCCTGTCCCGGCCTATTAAAAATATAAATTTAAAAATAAACTCAAAATTAGCCGATGGAGTCTAAACAAAAGTTGTAGAGAATAATTTTACCTACGTGTTGATATAAAGAATGTCAAAAACAGAGCTCCTATGCGAAAGTTACGAATTTTTGAAGTTTTGGGCACAAACTTCGAGGCTGGTCCGAAGGAGTACGCCCAGTGTACTCGTGTAAGTGATCCAGAGTCTGTTACCCATACTCCTTCGCATAAGAGACACATGTCGTAGCCTTAACGCGTCCGAGACAATCCCTTAGTATGCCCAACGTACTCGATGTACGCCCAACGTGCTAGTTGAAGTAGTAGTACGCCCTACGTACCATAGAGTTACGCCCAACGTAACTCGAGTATCCAGCCACTATAAATGGCGGACGATGCCAGTCGAATTGATGTTATCATTTTACTCTTGTCACCCTTAAACTTTATTGAATGTTGAACTAAATACCCCTAAACCTTAAATACTATCCTAACATCATAAGCAAGCCCGAAGATCCCGAGAAAAAGAGTTTTCGAGCCGAAACTCTGTCCATGTGAAGCCCGTTTTTTAAGAAAACATCCAGGTTTTTATCGAAAACAACTATTTTAAGAGACGAAGTGCTGTCCAATCACCGTCTTATCAAGTGAGTGTGTGGTCACTTTCATCTTACATATAGATATAAAGTATTTTCTATAAAATATGTGTTATATGTAATTATATTGTTTGTTTATTTGAGATGGATGTTGAATAGATGTTTATACAAGTTTTAAAGTGTACATGTATTTTTATCTACAAATATGTTGGGTAAAACATGGGTAGATGAAATAGGTTATGTGTGTTAAAATGATAAGAGGTCTCGATGTTGTTGTTGTTGTTGTTGTTGTTGTCATCTAGCGGAGTATAGATGACGACCACGAACCTTTATAAACAGTCTAGTGGAACGCTAGCAGGCTCACAACCTGTAGGTGTTGGTGAACTATATGTTCGCTGGTGTACTCCATCCCCCTCATGGTTGCCTTATTTAACATAAATTGTTGAGGAATCCCTAAAGCAGTGTTGTCACCCCGATGAAAATCCTTAGGCTAGGTCCCTTATGATCGGTGTTTAGGGACGTAAAGTGAGGATAACGGGAACGCATAATCAGGGTTATTGTTGATTGATGAAATTAATAAATTTATTATTTATTAATGAAATTAATAAATTTATTTATTGTGGGTTGAAAACTCTATATGTTCACCAGGCTTCCAACCCTGACCCACTCAGCTTTCTATATTACAGGTAGTGGACCCAGAACATAGTTGGATGATGACGAGGGATTTTTGGATTATAGGCCATTAGATGTAAATATCTGTTGTAAGGTCTATAATATATTGTTTATGTTTTTGGTCTGTATCGATGTGGATATCCCAAGTTTTGTAATTAAATGAAAAATACCTTTCTTTAAGAAATGACTTGATTAATTTTTATCATATTTTGTTTTGGGACAAATTCCCCATATTTTTATCGGAGAGATTACTCTGATTTTATTTTAAAAGCATAAAAAATCGGTCTTTTCTGGCCGAGAAATTGGGGATGTCACAGTTGGTATCAGAGCATTAGGTTAAGCGAACTAGGAATTTGTAGAATTTCTAGACTTAAAATTAGAATCCTAAGTGATGATCGTGAGATGAGTGTCTACCATGTTTTAGACACGAGCACTAGTTTACTTTAGGAATGATTCCTAAAATGCTTTTATGTTCTAAATGTTATATGTTTGCCATATATGCTATTATTTGTGCGGATCTATGGTCTGTTGCCGACCAGATCTGGAAACCTTATGTGTTCAGGATTCTAAGCGCATGACTACGATATTAGAACTAGCATGTAACATTTCGGAGTGATAAGGATCTAAATTTCCCTAATTTGGTGTATAGATCAAAATGAAAAGAACACGAAGTGGAGCTGGAAATGCAAACAGAAATCAGCAACCTCAACCCCAAGTGATGGAACAAGTGCCTATAGCAGAAGTTGCACCAAAACCAATCACACTGGCTGGAGTGCAAGCCATGATTCAGACAATGATAGCTAAACAAAGGGAAGAAATGAGGCAACTATTGTTAAACAACAGGAATGAATCTTCAATGCATGTTGAACAACCTGAATTAAATGATGATCAGTCAAAGGAGGGAAATTACAGTAGATATGTTGGTCAAACTGAACCGCTTGTGGATAGAAGGAATAACCAAGAGGAAGGAGCTGAGAAAAATGGATGCAAGTACAAACATTTTATGACTTGCTGTAACGCCCGGGTTTCAGGGCTAAGCATTTTTGTCAATGTAATAGTCTAGGTCAACTCTTGTAACTCTTTTTGAAGTAATAAAGATGAAATATTTGAGTATTATGTGAATTATGTGTATTTATGTGCTTATAATTATTATAAATGTATAATTAATAAATAATAAAAATAAGCGTCAAAATTAAAGTGTAAGATAAGCCCGATATCTCTATATAAAGTTGTAGAATATGTCTCAAGGTTTCCGTGCATATAAGGAACGCCGAAATCCGAGTTATAACGAAGAAGTTATGACCCGTCGAAGTTTCGCGACAGAACCGGCACGATACCGGGAAGCGTGAACAGTGAACTTACGATAGAGCGAGATTTAGCCTTAGCGATCTAAACGAAAGTCGTAGAATATGTTAAACTAAGAACATCGATAAAAAGAACGCCCAAATCTGACTTCGTATGAAGAAGTTATGATTTTTTGAAGTTTCGGAATAGCAATGTACAGCCCGAAATTCGAATATTAGATCGAGCGGTTTTTAGCCGACACAACCTGAACGAGAATCGAAGATCTCGTTAAGAGTAGCGTAACGAGAAAAAGATGGCTGAAAACGGATGTCGGATGAAGAAGTTATGAGGATTTAACGGACCAATCGTATCCCGGCCCGTTAATAATATAAAATTTAAAATCGAGCCAAAATTAGCCGACGAAGTCTAAATGAAAGTTGTAGAGTATGTTCCCACCTTCGCGTGGATATAAAGAACGTCAAAAACGGAGTTCGTATGAGAAAGGTACGAATTTTTAAAGTTGAAGTATAAAAATGCGAAGGCTGGTGCAAGACTGGTGACGTGGCGCGTTGTGGGCCGTCCGATGAAGGTCTCAGATCTCGCTTCGGATCTTGCCACGAAGCCTCGCCCTACGCCCCGCGTATGAGATCCGGAACGCCCCGCGTAACCTTGGTCTGATCCATCCGACGAGTGGAAGACAGCTGGGTCCGACCTGGAGTTCTTATCCGAGGAGTACGCCCAGCATAATGTCCGAGCTGCGCACCTATAAAAGGGGTCCGAAGGCAGCCCTCATTTTCACACCAAAACTCACTCTCTCTCTAAATTACTTTCTCTCTCTAGCCTATTTTAACCCCCTAAACCCTAGGAAGAACCCCCTAGAACCCTAGGGAAGCCCCGAGGCTCCCGGAGTCCCGAGAAAAAGGAGTTTTTCGGTTTCGAAACGCTGCTCCAATCAAGTCCCGGTTCTCGATAAAATTCGATGTAAGTGTGCTACGCTTACGCAATTTTTAATATAGCTTTCAAATAATTATAGGAATGTTATTAGGTCCTTAAAATAATTATTTGGGCTATTATTATGAGTAATATCGAGTATTATTAACGCTTAATAATACTCGGACTAATTAATTTGTCGCGGTTATCGTTAGACTAAACCCTAGTGGTATCGATACTAGGTTTTATCGAAGGAATATCGTTTTGAGAGTATCGAAGCGCTGTCCGAGTGCTGAGTCACCACCTAATTAGGTGAGTGCATAGTTACTTTCAGCTTACACATAGATATGAAGTATTTTATATAAATTACGTGCTATGTGTGCATATTATCTGAATACTTGCTATCTATGCTGGATGAACGTTGTTATACATGTTTTCAATGATTTAAACTGTATATGTATTTTATATCTACGAAAATGTTGGGGTAAAACATGGGTAGATGTAATAGGTGATGTGTGATAAAATGATGAGAGGCCTCGATGTTGATGTTGTTGTTTCTATCATCTAGCGGAGTATGGATGACGACCACGGACTCTTCTAGACAGTCCAGTGGAACACTAGCAGGCTCGCAACCTGTAGGTGTTTGTGAACGATGTGTTCACCGGTGTACTCCATCCCCCACATGGTTGCCTTTAGGACATTTATTGCCGAGGAATCCCCTTAGCAGTAGTGTCCATCCCGATGATGATCCTTAGGCTAGGTCCCTTATGATAGGTGTTTAGGGACGTAAAGTGAGGATAACGGGAACGGGTAATCGGGTTATCGTTGATTGATGAAATTAATAAACTTATTTATTGTGGGTTGAAAACCCTATGTGCTCACCAGGCTCCCAAGCCTGACCCACTCAGTTTCTTGTATTACAGGTAGTGGCGCATGAGCATAGGTGTGATGTTTTGGACGAGGGATTACGGATATAGGCCTGTAGATATGAAATAATGTAGTAAGGCTTATATTGTACTATTTATGCTTTTGATCTGTACGAACATGACATCCCAAGTCTTTTAATGAAATACATTTCTATGGAAATGCTTTTGATAAATCTTTATCATATATTTGTTTTGGGACAAATTCCGCAACACTTTCATTTAAAATGTTACTCTGATTTTTAAATAAAGCATAAACAAACCGGTCTTTTCTGGCCGTGATTCTGGGGATGTCACACTTGCAAGCCATCAACTTCAACTATCGGAGTAGTGGATTGGATTTCAGAGATGAAATTATCTTTTATGACATGTGGTTGCAAAGGCAAGCTAAAAACCATATTTGAAGTGTGTCGGTTTAGAGGTGGCGTTGTTCACTAGTGGAACACTCTGGGGAAGACCCTACGCCCTAACGAGCCACTACAACTGACTTGGGCAGAGTTCTTGGTGCATTTCAAGTGCAAGTACTGCTCGGCCTAAAATCTGCATGAGTTAGAAAATTAATTTCTCACATTGTAGTAGGGAAGTATGTCTATTGATGAATACACCAATAACTTCACAGATAAAATGGAGTTTGCTTTGCGTATTGTCCTAGACGAGCTGACGAAAATCGACAAGTACTCAAAGGGACTTCCATGGGAGTATGCGGTGCCAGTGCGTCAGGCACTTACTTTGGAGGCATCTATCTGGGCTGCCAATTCTGTTGATCAAGGGAAGAGCTGTCAGCAAGGTTGAAGTTGACGAGAAGAGAAAGTTTGAAGGAACTTCAGGTTTCAACAAGAAGAGTAAGTTCTCGAATTCTTGTTCGAGGAAATTCGGAGGAGGAGCCGAAGTGAAGTGGTGTGACAAGTGTAAGAAGAAACATATTGGGAAATGTAGCGAGGAAGTCACTTGTTACAAATGTGGAAAGCCTGGGCATTATGCCAATGAATGCACCTTCAATAAGAAAGTATGTTATGGGTGCAATGAAGAGGGACACATTTTGAGGGACTATCCGAAGAAGAAAGAGGCAGAGAAGCCCAATCTCCCACCAAATCCAAAGGCAAGAGCTTTCCAGATGACATTGGAAGCCGCAAAGAAGGCAGCGGATGTCGCTTTAGGTATCATTCTTGTAAATGCATTGCCTGCCAATTTATTGTTTGATTCCGGAGCGAATTACTCCTCTATATCAGATAAATTTGGTGAAAGACTAGCATTGCCTATAAAAAAGCTAGATGATGCCCTAATTATAGAAGTTTCTAGTGGCAAATTCATACCTGTTAGTGGTTATATTAAGAACATTGTCATCTACTTAAACAAAAACGAATTCCAAGAGAAGTTGTTACCCATTGAGTTAAATGGTTTCGATATTGTTCTGGGGATGGATTGGCTTAGCGCCAATGATGCTGAAATATTGTGCAAGAAAAAGATAGTAAGGGTAAACCCGCCTGGAAATAGTCATTTATGGTGTACGGAGACAAGTGCAGAGTGAATTCTGGAATCATTTCCCTGATGAAAGCTAAAAAGTGTTTCTCTAGCACATCATACTTGGCGTTCATGATCGATGCCAAAAAGGAGAAAAAGGAGATGCAAAATATACTAGTGGTGTGTAGCTATCCGAAAGTCTTTCCCGAAAATATTCCTGGATTGCCCCCTGATAGATAAGTGGAGTTTAGAATAGACTTGTTACCAAGAACCACACCAATAGCAAAAGCACCATATCGATTAGCACCGACGGAGATGAAGGAGCATATGACGCAACTTCAGGAGTTGTTGGACAACGGTTTGATTAGACCTAGTTCATCACCCCGGGAGAGCTCCGGTGTTATTTGCAAAGAAGAAAGATGGGAGCATGAGAATGTGTATAGATTATAGAGAGCTAAACAAGGAAACAATAAAGAACAAATACCCGTTGCCAAGAGTTGATGACATGTTTGATTAGTTGTAAGGTTTGAGTTATTTCTCGAAGATCGATCTGAAGTCAGGATATCATCAACTAAAGGTAAGAGAGCAGGATATTGAGAAGAATGCATTCAAAACAAGATATGGACACTACGAGTTTTTGGTTATGTCATTTGGACTAACCAATGCTCCAGCAGCCATGGATTTGATGAACAGGGTTTGTAAACCATTCCTCGATAAATCTGTGATAGTGTTCATTGATGACATTCTGATTTACTCGAAAAGCCAGGAGGAGCATGGCAGATACTTGCGAGAAGTGTTAGAAATATTAAAGAATGAGAAGTTATATGCAAAGTTCTCCAAATGTGATTTTTGGAAGAAGTCCAATTTTTGGGTCATGTGGTTAACCAAGAAGGGATTATGGCTGACCCAACTAAGATTGAAGCTATAACAAAGTGGGAACAACAAAAGAGTCCTATGGAGATCCGAAGCTTTCTAGGATTAGCTGGATATTACCGAAGATTTGTCCTAGGCTTTTCTTCAATAGCTTCTCCATTGATAACTTTGACCCACAAAGGAGCTACTTATACTTGGAGTGAATAGCATAAGGAAGCCTTTGAGAAGTTAAAGAAGAAATTATGTGAAGCACCGATTTTTTCTTTGCCCAAAGGAATTGAAGACTTCACAGTTTATAGTGATGCATCTAGAGTTGGTTTAGGTTGTGTTCTGACCCAAAGGGATAAGGTGATATCATATGCATCGAGACAATTGAAAGAACACGAAAAGAACTACCCCGCTCATAATCTAGAGTTGGCAGCGGTAGTATTTGCCTTAAAGATATAGAGGCATTACCTCTATGGCACAAAATGAAAACTTTTCACTAATCATAAGAGTCTTCATTATCTATTTAATCAGAAGGAATTAAACATGAGACAACGATGATGGCTAGAGTTGCTTAAGGATTACAATACCACCCTGGTAAAGCAAATGTTGTCGTTGATGCTCTTAGTCGGAAGGTAAACCTAGAAAAGAAAAGGCCAAGAGTGCTGAGAATTAAAGTTGTCTCGACAATTGTGGAAAGCATAAAGAAAGCTCAGGAGGAAGCTTCAGAGAAAAATGACTGATAGGAAGAACATTTGGGAAAAACATTAGGGTTTGGTACAAACAACCAAGGGTTGAAGGTATTCCAAGACAGGATTTGGGTACCTAACACGGGAGGATTAACAAATCTTTTGATGGAAGAAGCTCACAACACCATGTACTCGATTCATCCCGACAACACGAAAATGTATAGGGATCTGAAACCCTACTATTGGTGGCCGACGATGAAGCTCGATGTTGCAAAGTATATGGCCGAGTGTGTGACATGTGTGAGGGTTACAGCACAACATCAGAAACCATATGGGAGTTTAGAACCTTTACCGATACCCATGGGTAAATGGGAATACATCACCATGGATTTTGTGACTAAACTACCCATAACGAAAAGC
The DNA here is from genome assembly GCF_002870075.4 of Lactuca sativa. Taxonomy (NCBI): domain Eukaryota; kingdom Viridiplantae; phylum Streptophyta; class Magnoliopsida; order Asterales; family Asteraceae; genus Lactuca; species Lactuca sativa. The sequence continues at coordinate 135,244,634 of NC_056630.2, read as the reverse complement.
GGTCACGACATGATTTGGGTGGTCGTTGAGCGGTTCACAAAAAGTGCACATTTCATAGCAGCCAATGAGAAGTGGTCTATGGAAAAGCTTGCAAAGGTTTATGTGAAAGAGATTGTGTCAGATCGTGATAGTCGTTTCACGTTAACGTTTTGGAGAAGTCTACAAGAGGAATTGTGTACAAAATTGTGTCTAAGTACAGCTTACCATCCACAAACTGATGGTTAGAGCGAACGAATGATTCAAACGTTGGAGGATATGCTCAGAGCATGTACCCTGGAATTCCAAAGTAACTGGGATGAACATTTACCTCTGGTAGAATTTTCCTACAATAATAGTTTCCACTCAAGCATCTAGATGACACCTTATCATGCTTTGTTTGAACAAAAGTGTCGAACGTCGTCATGTTGGCTTGAAACTGGAGAAAAGCAGTTTATGGGACCTGAGATAGTTCATCAGACTGCTGAAAAGTTGAAAGTGATTCGGTTTTACTTATGCTGACAAGAAAAGACAACCGATAACATTCGAAGTAGGAGATTCGGTTTTGCTTGAAGTCTCGCCGTGGAAGGGACTTATAAGATTTGGTAAAACAAGATAGTTGAGTCCAAGGTTTATTGGACCGTTTAAAGTTCTTCAGAGGATTAGGAATCAAGCTTACAAGCTAGAACTACCATAAGAACTAGATGGTATTCGTAACACTTTCCATGTGTGTTATTTAAGGAATTTCACGGGAGAAGTTCCCAACATAATTCCAACTTCTGAATTAAGGTTGGATGAAAGCAAGAGGTTAATTGAAAAACCTGAGCCAATTGTTAAACGTAAGACTAAGAAGTTGCGACACAATATGGTCGATTTAGTGCTTCCGCGATGGAAACATACGAATGAGCCAAATCACACCTGGGAAACGGAGTGACATGAGGAGTCACTATTGGAATTTGTTTGCTGATGTATGATTCCGGGGATGAAATAATCCTAAGGGGGAGAGAATTGTAACGCCCGTGTTTCTAGTCTAGGCATTAATTATGATGTAATAGTCTAGGTCAACCTTTGTAATTTGTTTTGAAATAATAAGATGTATTATTTGAGTATTATGTGTTTTATACTTAATTATTATAATTTAATGAATTAAGGATAAAAATAGTGTTAAAAATAAATGTTAGATAAAGCCAATATCTATGAAGAAAGTTGTAGTGGTTGAAACAAGGATTCCAGAGATATAAATAATACCGATATTCAAGTTATAACAAAGAAGTTATGACCTATCGAAATTTCGCGACAGATTCGGCACAATAATGTTTGACGTAAAAATTCAATTTACGATAAAGTGCTTTTTAGCCTTTGTGATCTAAACGAAATTTATAGAGTACATTAAACCAAGAGCGTGCATAAAAAGAATGTCCAAATCTGACTTCCTATAAGGAAGTTATGAATTTTCTAAGATTTGGCTTAGTAGTATGCAGCCCGAAATTTGAAATATAGATCGAGCGATTTTTAGCCGACACAACCTAAAAGAGAATCGAAGATGTCATTGATAGTAGTTTAGCGTTAAAAAGACAGACGAAAACGGATGTTGGATAAAGAAGTTATGAATTTTTAACGAACTTTTCATGTCCCGGCCTGTTAAAAATATAACTTTAAAAATGAAATCAAAATTAGCCGATGGAGTCTAAACAAAACTTGTAGAGCATAATTTCACCTACGTGTGGATATAAAGAACGTCAAAAATGGAGCTGGTATGCAAAAGTTACGAATTTTTGACGTTTTGGGCACAAACTTTGAGGCTGGTCCGAAGGAGTACACCCATCTTACTCGTGTAAGTGATCCGGAGTCCGTCACCCCCTACTCCTTCACATGAGAGACATGTGACGTAGCTTTAACGCTTCCGAGACAATCCCTTAGTATGCCTAGCATACTTGATGTACGCCCAATGTACTAGTTGAAGTAGTAGTACTCCCCGTGTACCATAGATTTTATCTCCAACGTAACTCGAGTATCCAACCACTATAAATAACGAACGATGCCAGCTGAATTGATGTTACCATTTTACTCCTCTCACCCTTAAACTTTCTTGAATGTTGCACTAAATACCCCTAAACCTTAAATACTATCCTAACATCGTAAGCATGCCCGAAGATCCCGAGAAAAGAGTTTTCGAGCCAAAACTTTGTCCACGTGAAGCTAGGTTTTTGGGAAAACATTCTGGTTTTATTGGAAACGATTATTTTAAGTGACGAAGTGTTGCCCAATCACCGTCTTATCAACTGAGTGTGTGGTTACTTTCATCTTACACATAGATATGAACTATTTTCTATAAAATACATGTTATGTGTAATTATATTGTTTGTTTATTTAAGATGGGTGTTGAATAGATGTTTATACAAGTTTTAAATTGTATATGTATTTCTATCTACCAATATATTGGGTAAAATATGGGTAGATGAAATAGTTGATGTGTGCTAAAATGATGAGACGCCTCGATGTTGTTGTTGTTGTTGTTGTCATCTAGCGGAGTATAGATGATGACCACAGACCTTTATAAACAGTCTAGTGGAACGCTAGCAGGCTCGCAACCTGTAGGTGTTGGTGAAGTATATGTTCGCTGGTATACTCCATCCCCCTCATGGTTGCCTTATTTGACATAAATTGCTGAGGAATCCTTAAAGCAGTGTTGTCACCCCGATGACAATCCTTAGGCTAGGTCCCTTATGATAGGTGTTTAGGGATATAAAGTGATGATAACGGGAACGGGTAATCAGGGTTATTGTTGATTGATGAAATTAATAAATTTATTGTTGATTGATGAAATTAATAAATTTATTTATTGTGGGTTGAAAACCCTATATGCTCACCAGGCTTCCAAGCCTGACCCACTCAGCTTTCTATATTACAGGTAGTGGACCCAGAGCAAAGTTGGGTGATGATGAGGGATTTTTAGATTATAGGCCATTAGATGTAAATATTTGTTGTAAGGTCTATAATATATTGTTATGCTTTCGGTCTCTATCATTGTGGACATCCCAAGTTTTGTAATGAAATGAAAATACATTTCTTTAAGAAATGCTTTGATAAATTTGTATCATATTTTGTTTTTGGGACAAATTCCGCATATTTTTATCGAAGAGATTACTTTGATTTTATTTTAAAAGCATAAACTAAATTGGTCCTTTTGGTCTTTTGTGATTTGCAAAGAAGGGACCCTCCCATGGCAATTTCTTCTTCTTATTCCATCTAGGTTTTGATTCATGTGGATATTTGAGCATCCAAGCAAAAAAAAAAAAAGAATCAAAGAGTTTCTATGTATAACTTCTCCACCTCTAAATCTATTTTCGAGTTCATCATTAGCGTGAAACCCTAATGTTGATTTTGGCTTCAATTGTTGATTAGGGTTATGTTTTCTAACCTCCATTGAATAACAGCTTGATTTCCATGCATTCCTTTTATGCCCCTAGTATGAGAATTGTTTGCAAATTGGTCCTTAATGGCAGTTTTGTGATTCTAGATTCTGCATGAGTATGTTGGTCGTATGTGGCAAAATCCTAAACCCTAATTTTTAGGGTTTGGACCGTATTTAAACAACCTTATACCCTAAGGCTCTCTCATTACCATACTCTATTGCCCCTTTCTGCCTAATTTTGAAACCCTAACTCATTTAGAGAGATTTGGTCCAGATATGTGTGTGTGTTTTGGTGAACCTTGAAGAAGAAGAAACTTGGAGATCTAGATTTTACTCAGATTTCTTAGCTTCATTGAGGTATAAATTCTTGACCTTGGTTATTATATTCTTAGATCTAGATCTAGTCGAGTTTTGGTCATATTTTGGTCCCATGAATGAGTTCTAGTAAGTAAATGTCACTCCAGAAGTTTTAAGTTTCTCCTTTTGATGTTTCTGAGGTCCCTAGTCCATAAATTTTGCATCTTAATGGTTGAAGATCAACCATGCATGGATTAATGTTCATTTGGTGAAAGTGGAATGCTAAATGTAGGTTTTAAGTCCCTTTGGGCCATACAAAGGCATCAAGTTAGTAACTTTATCATTTAAGACATTCCCCAAGACCGGGATATGCATTTTGTATGTTTGACTTACAGCATTAAGTGCTTAATGGAATTTTGGCTAACTGGGAGTGTACGTTGAGCGAACGTGTCTAGGTTCTCGACTCTTTTGACGCAACCTAGAACATGGGGTGTAATTAGGTGGTACATGGGTCGCACTCAATCACCAGAACCCTTGTTGGATGATTTCTTGGACTTTAGGACTTTTGTGCTTGGGCCATGGGTTTTTGGGCCTAGGGTAGCAAGGGAAAAAGGTCTTTACCCTTTATATGAAGATTTGGACTCTTAGTCTCGGTTAATGGCCTAATTGCTAATTAGAGTTTTATTATTTGTGATTTAGTGTGGGGATTTTTCGGTTCAATAGCCCGAGTGTAATGTGTTTATCAGCTGATTGAGGTGAGTCTTCTAATAATGTATTGAGCGGGTCGAAGGCACCAATACCGACCCATAGATTATTGATATTAGAATGCTAGCTGTCTATATGACTCTTTCATGTATTGTATGTGTTTGTATGTATGTCGGGGGGCCTGATGCCAGGCGGGACTCGATGCCATGAGGGGCCTGATGAGTGTGTTAGGCAGGGCGCATCGCATATTACTCACATATTTGTTTATGCTGGGGCTTGATAGAGGTTAGGCGGGGCCCATTATATGCTTGGTATGTGGTATTTTGGGGGAAACTCACTAATTTTTGTGCTTATAGTTTTCAGTTTATATTTCAGGTACTTCTGGTTCGAAGGGGAAGAGCTTGGGATCAAGGTTGCAGAACTCGTTACTCGGTACCTGTTTGGCCGACTACCGAGTAACGAGTACTCAGGAGTACTCAGGGAGTAATCGGATTTGTAATTCATGTAGAGATATTTTTAGGGAACTTATATATATCAAAATTATAAGTTCAAATCTTAAGTTTATTGAAATATATAACAACATTAGATACATGTGATAAGACAAAAACTGAAAAACACATAATGGTCTGACTTCATGAATAATTACTGAAACTTTAAGATATATATGTAGTAATAATCACATGTGTTTGTGTTAAATAATAAATCGTTAAGTATATTATGCATATTAATCATCGAGTTGACCGGGTTTTACAACACTACTCAGTTCAGTAATGAGCCGATTGGGGAGTACTCATGATTATGTAATTCGCCTCGGTAAGGGGCCGAGTAGCGAGTACTCGGAAGAGTAATCGGCCAACTCAGCGATTTTTACAACAAATCTTGGGATTATCGCACTACACACACCATGATTTCCACCTTATTTGACTCTAATGTATTTTTGGATGATTGTTGACATACTTTGAGTTCCTTTACGGTTTTTATAAACATGTTTTTTGATGGTTTTATTAATACAGAAGCAAATGTTTTGGTTTTAAATTTTGGGACGTTACACATTGTGTGGTTTCTATGCTTCTAATCTCAATCTAATCATCCCACTGAAAGATTTGATGATTTCGGTAAAAATCTAAATGAACTCTATAAATCTAATTTGGGGATTTTGTAACTATAATATATTATGGAATGGATTCAATGACTTATATGATGTTTGATGACAATGAATCCAATTGGAATACTCAAACACATCCATGATGGTTGAATCAGGTGTAAACATGGAATTGTATTATTTTGGGGGAAATGGTGATGAGAACGATGGATTCCCTTATAGTAAAGCATTGATGAGTAAGGGGAGTTCATATTTATGAATTGATACTCTTGGAATGATTTGGATTAAAAAAAAATGGTGACTTGAATGATCTTTAGATGAATTTATGGAATATTTGGGCATAAGGAAATTTTGGGAAATCTATTGATATATACATAATGATTGACATCTAATAAGTAAATCAAATTCATGGATATGAATTAGATCACATATAAACATGTAATTGTATTTTATTTTTGGGGTGGGGGGGGAGGGGAGGGGATGGTGATGAAAACAATGGATTCCGTTAGTTGAGCATTGATGAATAAAGGAAATTCATATTTATGAATGCATACTCTTGGAATGATTTGGACTAAAAAAAGAATTGGATGATCTTTAGATGAATTTATGGAAAATTTGGCCATAAAGGAACTTTTGAGAAATTTATATATAATTACATAATTATTGACATCTAAGAAGTGAATGACATTCATGAACATGAATTAACACTCTAGAAGTTATATTGGAACATAAACATAAAGGAATGTTGGTGAAGTTCTAGCTCTATTGATTGTTTTAGCCCAAAGGCAATTTGGGAACATGGAATGAAATTGAGGATTCCATAGTTACATTATGTAACTCCCGTAGATTCGGGCTAGTCAATTTAGAGATAATAAGCATCATAAATGACTTTTTGATAGAAGCTTATTTAGGATAAATAATCTTAACAAAAGTTATATTATATGTCACAAGGGTTTCATACATATAAAGAACGGTGTAATCCGACTTATAACGAAGAAGTTATGATCCGTCGAATTGTCATGATTAAAGCGACACGGCTCCACGTATCGTAAAAAGTGAATTTTTGACAAAATACTTTTTAACCTTAGAGATATAAACGGAACTTGTAGTAGACATTAAACAGAGAGCATGCATATATAGAACGTCCAAATATGACTTCATAAGAGGAAGTTATGAATTTTTCGAAGTTTCAGCGTAGCAATATACAACTCGGAAATCGAATTTTAGATCGGTAATTTTTTTTGCCAAAATGATCTAAATAAGAATTGAAGTTCTCATTAATAGGAGTTCAACGATAAAAAGACAATCGAAAACAGAGTTCATAGGTAGAAGTCATAAATTTTTACACAGTCATTAACAGTGTAATCTTCTTAGGCTGTTAAATTTAAAATCAGCTGAGAATTTGCCGATGTTGTCAAAAAAAAGTTGTAGATATTATCAATGCCTATGTGTGGATATAATAACGTCAAAAATAGAGCTCGTATGCAAAAGTTATGGATTTTTTAAGATGAGTTGTTTTACCTGCGTCCTACGCCACATGTTAGCACCATCCGAAACCTTGGTGCCTACACAAGACTCACGACGTTAGTGGCATGTCTCACGACGTGAGAGGCCCTTGGACAACCTATAAATAGAGTCAAGAATCACTCAATTCTTCATTCCTTTCATCTCTATTCTCTCCTAAACCCCCAAGGTCCTAAGACCTTTTCTCTAGCACCTCATAGGTGTTAGTAGCGAGTTCCGAAGCGCCAGAAGGCACCAAGAAGAAGAGTTTTTGGCTCAGAAGTTTTTCCCGAGCAGAGCCCAGTTTCTCGCTAAACCCCCAGTAAGTGAGTTATGCTTACCATACTTTAAGTATAACTTATGTTTAAGTTCATTATCATTATTGTGAACCTACAAACAAGATTTATCAGTGATTCCAAGTCGTTATACTAATTGATGTACTTACGGGATGATGTCTAGGCTGTGATATAGTGAGGTGTTTAAAGTGGGATTTCTAAATAGTATACTTAGTATAACAAATGGACTTTACCTCCGATATGATCCTACCTGGTTGTTCCTTACTTGATAGATCGTGAAGTAGACTTTGAGTTAATGATAAATCCAGACTAATAATTAGTCATAATAAAGAATAAACTAAGACTTAGTGATAATGATACTAGGTTACGCCAAAGAAAAAGACAATTTCCAGAAGCGAAGTGTTGTCTGAATTTTAAATCATCACTTTAACAAATGAGTGCATAGTTACTTTCATCTTACATATAGATATGAAGTATCTGGATAATTACATGCTTATGTGCATATTATTTTTGCTAAGAATATGATGTGTTAGATAAGATATTATGAGATGATGTTTAACTGATTTAACAATATAAGTATTATATACTTATAAATATGTATCGGATAGCGACGAGTGATGAGAGATAGTTGATGAAAGGAAGGTGATGATAGATATGTGATGATTAATAGGTGATGCAAGATAAGAGAAGATTAGGAGATGCCATAACCTTGACCTGCGATGTTACGATTTTGCGATGTAGTCATCTACCATAGTATAGATGTCGACCACTACTAATCTAAACAAGTCATGTGGAAACACTGGCAGGCTCATAACCTATAGGTGATGATTTACGAGTTCAAGCACTGTGGTAACTACGTTTTCATGCGATAATACTCTAACCCTTACTGGAAATGTATTTGGGGAGTAATCCCCGAATCAGTACTGTCTATGCGATGTAGGAGATGATCCTTAGGAACAAACATATAAGGAAATGTGATATAAGGCGATGAGAGGTAAATACGATGTAGGAGACGACCCTTAGGATAAATCTTTAGGGAAGAATAAATAAATAAAATGAGGATGTGTAATTGGGTTAATTTTTTGACATGAAATATGTGAAGAAACAAATTAACTATATTATTGTGGGTGAAAACCCTATGTACTCACCAGGTTTGCCAACATGACCCACTCAGTTTACTATATCACATGTAGTAATATTAAAGATACATTCTGGAGAGGGATTCAAGGAGATGTAGATCATTAGTGTAAATTAATGTAAGGTCTGTTTATACTTATGTTTCTATATTGACGATGACATCCCAATGTTTTAATATAAATAAAATACATTTCTTCGGAAATGCTTTGATAATATCATTATCATGTTTTTGATGGGTTTTAGCCATAAGAACATCCTATGTGCTCATGCAAACCCTAATGCTTGGATCTAGGTTTGTCTATTATACATGTAATTCATCCAAGACTATAAAACCTAGATCTAGTATATGATAATCAATATAACATCTGAATTAGGGTTTAGATCATACCTTGACTGTTATGTAGCAATAACAATCTCAAATCCTCCTTGTAATGACTTTAGAAAGCATAGAGTCACAAATGTCACTCCTCTAATGGTTCACAAACACCAAGAGCAAAAGGATGAAGAAGAGAAGAGAAGGAGGTTGCCCAAAACGTGTGGAAACCCTAAGCAACACGTTCACCACGTTTTTGAGCCATAAGGGTCCTTTAAATAGAGAAGCTATTAGGGTTATCTAACAAGGAAACCCTAATTTGGATGCTTAAGCCCTAAGCAACCCATGGACTCCTTCCTTAAAGGCCTAGGACGATTTCTAATGGGTTTCCCCATAGAATTCGTCCACTCCTTTAATATGGAGTCCATTAGCTCAATATTCAACTATCATACAATTGACAGTTCTAGTCCCTTAAGTTTAATTAATGTCTTTTAGTCACAAACTTAATTCTTATTAATTCTTGACTAATATTAATTAAACAATATGATTTCTCCTTTAATATATTATTATCATAATATATTAATAAATCATATTTAATCATTTCTCTCCATAATTCATCCTATCATGTTGCTTTGGTGAAGGCAACCCAAAAGGACCATGCACCATCGGGTCAAGTACATACCAAAATAGTTATGGACTTAGACACTAATCCAACAGTCTCCCACTTGGATAAATCTAATAACTATTCTGCGTATGACTTCAGATCCTGATCTGCAATCGTAGCTTTCTAAAGCCGCTGTCAACTCTGATCTTATCAGATACGCGTGTCCTTTTGATAAGGGATCATATATTCCTCCATTCTAGATATTGTATAGATATGAGACATGGACTTAATCATTCTCTCTATAATATTTCCCGATTTCCGATTTATGACGACTAACAACAGACTATAATTGAACACATCAATTAGTCCCGACTTGGCCAAGCGCTTAGGTGCCATCACTAAATCATTAAGGGGCCCAAAGATATCGCTTTTATCCTACTTTGAATAAAAGGAACGGATAAACTTTGATTTAATGCTCGCTTGCACTTACTCACCGAATCACACACAATAATATGTTTTATGACACCAAGTTACTGGTGCGTTTACATATTATCAATGTGTAACCGACTCGCAACATACAACTCACACATCTCGGTTTCAAGAATATAAGATGTTATCGTCTCACCAATCACTCGTGATACAATTCATGAAGTGATCCAAGTGAGCATGGGTTTAATCCAATGTTCAAATCATATTCATAAGCACTCATGAATGTTGCAGCAAACATTTTCTTATGTCCAACACTCTTTAGACAATCCACACACCAATTCATGACAGTCTTCATTCATATCTACTTCCAACATATGAACGACTGTGGCCCGTTCGAATAATTTGACTGTTCTGAACCAATTAAATTATTCAGGAAGTCAAAACATGCAAAGTAAAACACAAGAATAATACTAACCCCATATGGCCTCAAACCCTTAAGTACAAATAAAACACCTTTTATTTATCACCATATCGATTACTCATTATTTGTTGTTTCGGGTAATCAACTTCTTACTTGAATTATTACAACACTTGTCCCATGCTCTTAGCATGCACACGATGTTTACCTATGGTTCTTACTTTGTGAAATAAATCAAATGAACACATTTCCAATCATACTCATTTCACAATTCCCAATCCTTATCATAAGTATAAGAATATCAAATTCTTGCCACTTATAGAACATGTTAGATTCTAACATTTTATGCAATGATTCTTTTGTAATGTCACTGCACTAAGGTCACAATGACTATTGCCAATGAATTACAAAGCTCTCTATCGGAAATTGTTACAAGACAATTCCATAGATGTGATGTCTCTCACTCAAAGTACATTCCTTTGAACATCCTTCTTGCATAAAAGTTTCTAATCTAGACATAGATTCTCAATATCCAACTCCTAATATGGAACCATTTCCATATTTTCCATTTGATAACTCATTCTTAATAGAATCTTATCTGTTCATAATAATGTCGATATGGTCCATCCAATACTATACTTCCAACTACTCACAAGCAACCAATCCTCGGCAAACTTTGGATTGTCCTTTGATAATTGTTTAATTATCTTAGTCAAAACCGATTCTTGTCCTTTTTCCCTCATAATGCGCTAGACATTTTGAAAATTTTAGAATGGTAAAATATTATAGCATTTGCAATCGATCCTATACCCGAAGTGTATGGGACACAATTCATAATGTCTTACATAAAGATTTGATACTTTATCAATCTTCTGCCATAATATTTTATGTGTCACGTTCTCACAATTCGAACTATGAAGAGGGATGCCATAATCATAATCGAAATTTGAGAACGTACTATGTATCCTTGACTAAATTTATTAACATTCCACAACCTAAGACTTTAGATTTGAAATGAAGCATAATATTCTCTCCCTTAATTATAGCAAAAAAACTTTTCAACCTTTACGACTTTGCAAAGTATAACTCTTGTTTTCTATAATTAATATTGCTAACTTGAAATACTTGCCTTAATAATCATACAAGCACAAAATTTATGCTCCCACTATCATGATGATTATTATCATATAAGCATAACTCTTATGATCCCACTAGCTTTGACATGTATTCAGAACCCAACTTAACTTCCAGAAAAACAATACCAATTGAATTTCTTAAGTTCATATTTCTAATACTTAATGCTTTGATAATCCTTTATCTAAGCTTATACACCTTTGCCTTAGATAGCTCATATGTGTGTTTAAACAATTTAGACTAATTGCCAAATCTCACAATTCGAATCATGGAAAGGGATACCGTAACCATAATCGAATGCAATTTTCACAATCACTATCTTCTTAAAATCTCTCTTAGAGAAAGCATTTCCTCACAGTCATTTTCATGAAGGATGGAATCTTATGACACTTAGATTTTAATGGTGTATGTGTTCCTATCCATGCGAATTTGTCAAAACCAAAGTTTGCGACAAATCCAAACTCATATGGACCGAACTTCTAAATCTTGATTTCTTGCCTTATGGTAACACGAGTGCCCACCATGTCTTCCAAATAGTTAAACAGCTCACCCTTTCCTATCAATGTACTTTTCATTGATCAAGGTGCTTGCCTTTTAAGCATTCAAATGAGAACTTATAGGACTCACATGTATAATTAACTTAATTGGAACGGCACAAAAACAATATAGTGTCAACACGATAGGTTGTAAACCTCAACTCGTGTGCTAGTGATGATCGATAAGGTTTATCCTTGATTAGTTCTTGAACTTTTCAAGACCATTAAGACTCCCACTAACTCCTTGACATATAAGATTCTTTTGTCAATAAACATTTCTTGGCAAACCAATATCCAAGAGTTAGTGTAGCTTTTATCAAGACAAAACATTTCATAAAATTGGTCCTAGTTGTTCCTTGTCTTATCCAAGACATCACAACTTTCCAATTCCAAATGTGCAAGAATAAGAAAACTTTTTTCTAAATTCTACATTTGATGAATGTTATAAACCTTCTTAAGACTTGTCACTCAATGTCACAATCTTAACTCTAAGACTTGTTTTGTAATGAAGTATGATTGACCTTTTGATTTAACCATTTCTTCAATTCTTGATTCCTCTTCTCAGACATACAATTGTACTAAGATTTACTTAGAGGATCAATTGAGATATGGTTCTTAATCATTAAGACATAGCATAAAACATAAAAGGTACTCTCCCTTATTCTTAGAATATAGAAACTTTTATCTTTCTGTCCTCCTTGATTCTTCTTATTCGTTCTGCTATTGATTTAAAAATTTTCAGTCAATTTAGAATTACACTTAATCTTATAAATATAATCATATTTACTAAACCTTTAGTAAATCATGACGAATATCTTTGTTACTCTTGTGGTGGATTTTATCAACACACAACTTTGTGTACTCGATCTCCTAGTCTTTTTTGTCAATGAATCAGTCTACTTTCCAAATATGAAATTTCTCATTCATCGTGCAACCAAGTTGCATGATTCCAAGTTTCTGTCCAATTGAAACTTGGGTGATGAGAAACTCTCCCTATTTGGTAAATTCTCGACATTTCCACAAACAACATAATTAAGAATCACATCCACTCGTTGTAGAAATATACGAACATCAATTTTTCATAACGATTTCATTGCAAGGAAATAAATAAATAAATGAATCAAACCAAAATTTATTTTATTCATAAAAGCAGCGGAAAACATTTGTCATTACAATGCAAAATCAACTGAAAAACTATGTGGTCAAATATTCCTAACAATTCTATCATAACTTTGTAAGCTCAAAATCCAATCTTCAAGTCCATGCGATCGAGATCCATTTCTTTGTGATTCGACTCATCTTGCTCTTCCATCAAGCTTCCTCTCTTTTCACTAATCCTGCAAAACATTCAAATGCAATCTTATCACATTATGTATTAAGAATAAACGAATAGGAACTTAATGGAGTTAGATAGTGGATTTTACCTGAAGCACAGCCATACTCTTTGACTCTCCCATCTTTTGGACTATTCAGGCTCTTAGGGTAGACTTGTATCCAACGCCCTTTCACTTGGCAGCAAACGCAGGTCAGTTCTCCTAGAACATCTTCTGAAGCATGGTTGGTTGACTTTCCCAACAAATGTGCTCCATTGCTTTGCCAAATCATTTCTGATTCAGCAGCAATGAGCATGTAAGTTAGGTCAATGAGGTTTTCGTCATGATCCATCATATAATACTTTCTTTTGAACTCATTATATGATTCAGGGAGTGACTACAGAACCCAGTTCACAGCCAACTTATCAGGGAATGACGCACCCAACATTATCAACCTATCGATGTGTGATTTCAATCCTAGAACGTGGGCACACACGGGTTTACCATCTTCATGTTTCATTTCCAATAGGGCTTTAGTGACATTGAACCTTTCAATTCTTCGATCTTGTGGGTTAGGGAGAACAATTGGAGGAGGTGGAGGAAGTGAAGCATGATTTCTTATTCCTCGATTGAATCGTGAAATATCATCTTCATGTGGAATGCTTGTTCCACGGGATTTGGGAAGACCATAGTTGTCGTACTTTGACATCTACAAAACGGGAGAAAATAAATTCAAGTTAGTTGATTGATTGAGTCCTTAATAAATCACCCAAATGAGATATTAAGGCTAGGACCCAACACAATACGCTACAACCTAGAAAAGGGATGTCGTAATCTAGTTGCAGAATATTTGAAGGTAAGTGAATGACGATTCACTAATTTCCACCATGAAAAACGAAAAAGAAATTTAAGTTTTAAATCTATGAAAACTCCTAGATACTTTGAGATTCATTGAACTTTTCAATGGCATGTTTAAATCTCGATATGCCCCTCTAGTTTGTGACTAGGATGCCGAGGATCACAAAGCGGGTGTGAATAACCATGCAAACTTACATGGTGCCCCCACATGTTATAGTCACCTATTCGATGTGCCGGTAAACCACACACGCTCCACCGAACTATGACAAACATTGAGTCACCCTTTGCTACCTTTGCTTATAACCATTTAGTGTGCCGGTAAACCACACACGCTCCACTAACGTCTTCGCAAGGGCACAAAGTGTAATTTCATGGAATTGCATCAATTCACTTTTTCCTAAAGTAACTAAGATTGGGAATTTGTAAAACATTTAGTTACTTTTGTACTTCATTATACTTATAATGGAAGGTTTTGTCCTATCCTACCCGTTCGGCTAACGACCCTCCACTAGTCAAGAGTGCGGTGGGTAAGAGTGGATACCCATTCAATCACCATTTTATAGGCAATTTCCTTAAACACCCCTTACAGACCAGCTTCGTGAATGAGGCCTAATAATGGTAAGACTGACTTTTACTCATACATATATATATATATATATATATATATATATATATATATATATATAATGTTAGACTTTTGATGTTATATATAGTATAGGGTGTATTTTACACTTTTTAAAATACTAGGTGGTCAAATTTAACAATTATACTTTTAATTCAATTAAATTGTAAACCAAAACTTTTATGGATTTATCAAACCTCTTTTAATTATACAGCTTAATTAATTAATAAAACAATAAGGGTGTGATATGAACTTTTCAAAACAATACTAGGGTTTTAGAATTTAACATTCCTAAATTAAACCTTTAATCAACTTTTAAATTCCAAAACTTGAGGGCAAGTTTTGAAACATTTCAAAACATTAGGGTTTCAACTATTTAAATTTCAAAACAAAACTTTTGAGTTCAAATTTAAACTATAAAACCAAAAGGGGAAAATTGAAACTTTTCATAACACAAGGATCAAATAACAAATAATATAAATTAAACAATTAATTTTATCATTATCTATATTTGACCTAATTTCAATTTCTTGCAAAATAAGTTACCCAATTAATACCAATAATCAAACTTTAATCATATAAGGAAGTTATTATCTAATCAATTGGTAATTATATTTTGTTTAATCGAGGATATACTCATAAATATGTATAAAATCGGATTTTAATGACCTAAAACAGATAAGGCAAGTATCCATGAGTAAAACAACAAGAAATCCCGAAATCCCCTCTTTCTGACGCTCGAACTCGCCGAGTACCCCTATGGAATCGCCGAGTAGGGGCCTACTCGCCGAGTCCACAATGGGACTCGCCGAGTTCATCAGGCAGATGGGCTAAAAATTGATTTTGCAACTTGAATAGACATACAAGGCATCAATACAATAGAAACCAATCAAGGCTCTGATACCACTGATGGGTTTTAGCCATAAGAACATCCTACGTGCTCATGCAAACCCTAATGCTTGGATCTAGGTTTGTCTATTGTACATGCAATTCATCCAAGACTATAAACCCTAGATCTAGTATATGATAATCAATATAACATCTGAATTAGGGTTTAGATCATAACTTGATTGTTATGTAGCAATAACAATCTCAAATCCTCCTTGTAATGACTTTAGAAAGCTTAGAGTCACAAATGTCACTCCTCTAATGGTTCATAAACACCAAAAGAAAGAGGATGAAGAAGAGAAGAGAAGGAGGCTGCCCAAAACGTGTGGAAACCCTAATCAACAAGTTCACCACGTTTTTTAGCCATAAGGGTCCTATAAATAGAGGATATTAGGGTTATCTAACAATGAAACCCTAATTTGGATGCTTAAGCCCTAAGTAACCCATGGACTCCTTCCTTAAAGGCCTAGGACGATTTCTAATGGGTTTCCCCATAGAATTCGTCCATTCCTTTAATATGGAGTCCATTAGCTCAATATTCAACTATCATACAATTGACAGTTCTAGTCCCTTAAGTTTAATTAATGTCTTTTAGTCACAAACTTAATTCTTATTAATTCTTGACTAATATTAATTAAAAAAATATGATTTCTCCTTTAATATATTATTCTCATAATATATTAATAAATCATATTTAATTCTTTCTCTCCATAATTCATCCTATCAAGTTGCTTTGGTGAAGGCAACCCAAAAGGACCATGCACCATCGGGTCAAGTACATACCAAAATAGTTATGGACTTAGACACTAATCCAGCAGTTTTTTGGGAACAAATTCCACAATATTATTCTTCAAAAAGGATACTCTGATTTTAAAATAAACATAAACAGAATTTTTATAATGACCATATTTTTGGGGATGTCACACATTAGGTAGTTAAAGTGAGATTCGTTGTGGTTTTATGTACATGACAACACCCACCGATATATTCAATGATTTGGGAATAAGTATTACTAGTTAAAGTAGGTTCCATATAAACTTAAGCTCTTAACATTTTCATTTGAATGCTTGTAAGCATTATGAACATAGAATTTGGATTTAGGACTTAATAAATTAAGTTAAATGTTTTTCATGATAAAACATTATCTAGTAGTGCTTGGAAACCTTTAAAGGTGTTACAAATGATTACCTAAAAGACCAAAACCATCCAAACAAGTTTAAGCCTCGAAAAGTGAATTTTTTGGTGCGTTTGGATGCATCTAGGCCCGACCCAATTTTAGGGGTCACAATGCCCAGCCTAACCAAAATCTAAACTTTAGTATTTTTCTCATAACTTGTGCATACAGACTTGGATTTATGCACGATTTTCTCCTACATTAATATTTTTTCATAAGGAATCAGTTGAAGCAATAAATTTTAGTAATGGAACCTATGAAACATATTTTGATCATTTATTGAGTTTTGTATATGGTATATAGGTGGTGTTTGAGAGTGTTACTCTAAGGAAAATAATTGTAAGAAGACTAGCCAATCTTGTGATTATGTGAGTACGTGTTGGCATTTTTCCACTTTGGGGTATATGAAAAAAAAATGATTTTCTGATAATGAAATACCAATGCTTTGATATATAAAACTTTTTGAAATGAATATGGTAACTACTTTGAAATGAATGCTTTGAAAGAATGTCTTGAAAGCAAGAACATTTATAAAGCAAATAACATTTTAAAAGAACGAATGTTTTGATAATGTGTTTGAAATGTATATGCTTTACTTTTGAAATGAATATTTTGATACTAACATATGAAATTCATAAAACAAGGAAAATAATGACAAGAATTGGAAAGTAATGACACGACTATATCGCTCGAGCCAGATATCACCGTAACAAGATATAGAAGAATCTGTCAGGGTGATGCTACCCATTTGCGAGATAGATTACCTAACGGATATGATGTTAACGTGAACTGATTATGTTCTTTTCACCTTGGTATAGACTTGGGGGTATTGCTAGACCCTAAATATAAAAATCACAACAGTTCAATACTGAAACTACCCGTTAGTGCTAGAAGGGATGGAATGTGGAAAACTTCTATTTCAAATATGTTTTGCATAGTGAAATATTTTTGATAAAAATGTGATAAATGCTTTGGGTGACAAACTAGCAAATATTATGAAACATTGTTGTCTTATGTATCTCTTTTATGCCATGTATCACATGATAGAGTGATGCATGATAAAAGCTTGATGATGTGTCATGATGGATGGAATAGAACTTGTTAAGTTTCTTAATAATGATATTAATGTAATCCATATTTGTTTTCTATGGTTTGTATGATGCTTAATGGTAACGCCCAATATTTTATTTGTAAATGTTTTTATGGGACCAAGTTTTTGTTAATTATGGGTTAATCCTCGAAATGATTTTATAAGTAGTATAACATTTTATAAAGTTTTGGAAAATTTGAGATGTTACAGGAAAGTTATTGATGAAAGGGAACTGTGGGGGCTTACTGAAAAATGATGAGAAGAAAATGGGACAAGGGTGGCGGCGTTAGACGTATGTCACATGTGAGTTCTCAAATGTGGGATCGGGATCGGGTCCGGAGGGAGAAAGAGAGATCACTAATGTATGTAAAGTGTTTTTAAAAATTTAAAAAGATATAAAAAAAATATATAAAATATCATTAAGGGAGAAAGTCTTTATATACGATAGGAATAAAAAAACGTAAAAATAGAATAACATGAGAATGATATAACTGCAAATATATATATATATATATATATATATATATATATATATATATATATATATATATATAGGAGGGTTCAATTGAGAAGGGAATCATTCATACTCAATCATTTAATTAGCATCTAAACATAAAAGACATTGTGGCAAACTTGTAAATATGATAATAAACTTCAATCTTAAATACGTAATTGTAGAAAATTATATCAAATTCATTCCTAATCGATCGTTCATCATCCAAATTTCTCCTCCAACTTTCAATAGTTATCCATATTTCTTCAATTAAACCCACATCAACGTCATCCCGTGTTAATAAATCATCGATCTTCGTCAATAACACGTTTATCAACACCATTCAAAAGTTGACAACAAAAATTCGTTTTTGGTTCTTTTAACCCAACCTTGAATTCTACTTGAATACGAGCATATCTCCAACATCTAGAATTAATTATACTCTCAACGTCATTAGATCAACATCATCGATAATCAACAAAAAATCCACTCCGTATCATTCATTCAACAACGATCATTAAATAAAACTTCAAAATTAAGGTTAGAAAAAGACCAAATCATTTTTTTGAAAATTTTTATATATTTCTCTATCAATCTACTATTTTGTAATATTTAAATAGTCAAAGTATCATGTTTTTAACATTTTTAAAAATGTTAACTTGTATGCACTCCAACTGTTTGATGAAATTCATAAACTAAACTATCATGTTATATTCACATATGAATATGTTTTATCACCTGAATCAGTATATGATTATTAAAACACAAAACAAATATGCAAGTTTGTATGTTATTCACAAATATATAAAAATTATATATATTTGTGAAAATACCTTATAATATTCATATGTGAATGTACTGTGTAAATATTCACATATGAATATACCAACTATTATTCATAAGTGAATATATCAAATATTCACAAGTGAATATACTATGTAATATTCACATGTGATATACCATGTAATACTATGTAATATTCAAATATGAAAATATCATCTAATACCCAAAAGTGAATATACCATCTAATATTTATAAGTAAATATACTATGTAAATATTCACAAGTGAATGCATCGTCTAATATTTAAATATGAATATACTATGTTTATTATATGCTATATTCATATATCAATGATACTTAAATTGTAAAAAAATTAATCATACTTTTTATTCATAAGTAAATAACGAATGTACTGTAGTAAAAATCAGATGCATTTTTATTCACTTATGAATAACGATAGCTGAAACTATAAGACAAAATTGCAAGAATGGTCCCTATGGTTAGATGGAAATTGCCACTTTGGGCCAAAAACATTTGAGCTAGCACTGATGGTCCAAAGGTTTGCAATTTGTTGCCACTTTGGTCCGAAACCTTAACTACCATCACTTTTCCCCCGTTACCATCTATTTGACTTGTCAAAGGGAGGGTATTTTCGTCATTCCCTATTTTGCTCCCTTTTATTTAACTAATAAAACCCTCCTATAAGATCGATGATACTACATCTTCAACAAAATACTACCTACCCAAACTGTTATATTCCAAACTACTTGTAAAATAGAACATACACAAAGAAAATCCAACTGCATAACAAGTAAATTTTGAGTCTTGTGGTTTGAGCCTTCAATTTCTTGATTGTCCTCAGCAATCCAGGTATGATGGCTTTTGCACAGTCACACATTGGACCATCATACCACCCAATAAAGCGACACTTGGATCCCTTCAAAATTGAAAAAAAAAACTAACACAGATCTTAACATGTAATGCGAGAATAATGATGCAAATACAAAATCCATTTGCTTACCTCAGTAGGGCATCCCCAGAAACGTCGACTTGGGTTTTTGTCAGTCCATGAAGTGCAAACAATAGCCATTTTACCACAGAAACACAACACAATTGTTAATTTCTTTAGAGGGAAAGCATGAATAGTGATTGTGTTAGGGTTTGTGTGGAAGACGGGAACGAGGGGATAAAAGCTTGAGCATCATAGTATCATCGATCTTATATGAGGGTTTTATTTAGTTAAATAAAAGGATTAAAATAGGGAATGATGAAAATACCCTCCCGTTGACAAGTTAAATGGATGGTAACGGGGGAAAAGTGACGACAGTTAAGGTTTTGGACCAAAGTGGCAATAAAATGCAAATCTTTGGACCATCAGTGCTAGCCTAAACGTTTTTTTTTGCCAAAAAGTGTTAATTTCCACCTAACCACAGGACCAGTCTTGCAATTTTTTCAAACTATAAAAAAATATATTTTATTTTATTTTTAAAACTATATCAATATGGATATCTATTTATAAAGAATAAAAAATTATGAATTTTGATATATTTAAAATCATTTTTCGATAAAAATAGTTTCTTAAAAATAAAAAATAAAAACGAAAAAAACTATATTTTTGTATATATGAAGGTAATGATTATGATAGTTTAAGAAAACATATTTTGTTGGAAAACACATGTGTATTCCTTTCTCATTTGCGTCGGTACAATGAACGTTTTTGCATCAAAAATAAATGAATGACTGAGAATGATTCCTTCATTCTAAACATTTTTTATTTTCTCAATTGATATATATATATATATATATATATATATATATATATATATATATATATATATATATATATATATATATATATATATATATATATATATATATATCATAAGAACCATATCAATAATTTATTATCCATGTTTTTTAAACCGACTGATATAAGTTTATAACTTATATATTATCAGAATCTTAATTGGTCAAAAAATATTAAAATGGGAATAAAATAAGGAAGAAGATATCAAAGCTAATCTGAGAAAGAATTAATTAAGTTATTGTATAGTATTATAATTGAAGGCATGACACAATTATATGAAAATCAATCAATAACTACAACAAATCATAATAATTGCAATACCAGAATAAAACCACGCCAAATGTTTTTTTTCACTTTCTTCATTTAAAATACTATTTCTTTACTTTTAATTTAAAACTAAATGAAGCTAAAAAAACTTCTCCTTAATAAATATGTTATGTCAAAAAGCATATAGTATAACAGTATAGAAATTAAAAAATGTCATTTTTCTAGTGGTTGAAATTTTAAGTTTTGTTTGAATACACTAATATAGTTTGTTATTATTATTATTATTATTATTATTATTATTTATGAAAAAATAAGTATCAATGGTTACCGAACAAAATTTGTGTACTATTTGTTTAAAACTTATGAGAATATACGATATTTGTTTCTTGGTTTAAGAAGAGATACCTCATGTTTTTGCTTTTTGTGAAGACATTTACTAAGTTACTAGTTATGAAACTCGTATGTTATACGGTTAAAACAAAAAATATATATGAAGGTTTAAACAAAAATTTATTTAAATTTGAAATTTTAGATTTGAAATTTAAAATTTAAAATTTGTATTTAAAAGGAAACATATTAAATACAATATATAAATACTAATATTATAAATTATTGACAATTTTTAATTAGGGCAATTATTAATTGATGTCTAAATTTGATTTCTTAATTAAGAAAATATAAAAATGAGAAAATGACAAATGGAATAAAAATTTATTCAAAAATATCAAAAAATGACATGTGTACAAATTAATGTAAGAGTGACAACTGGCAAAAAAAACATTCATTTAATTAGAGATGATGGTCGTTTGGTGGTGAATGGTGCATTAGACTGATGGGAGTGGGCTACGGTTTTGAACCGCACTCTTGCTACATGGACCGCAAACACCGCCCTCTGTGTGCAGTTTCCTGCGGTTTTGGCCACACTACGGCTTGAAAGGACTGTGTGTTGTGATTGGTTGGTGCTATGTTGACTGTTGAACGGTCCTTGCGACTGAATTCATCTTTTTTTATTTTTATTTTTTATTTTTTTTAACTCTATATGTATACTTACCCTTTTTTTACGGAACTTTCAACTAAAATCCTTACAATTTTACTCTCTTTTCCTCCAATTTTTTTGAAAATGTCTTCTTCCAAAAGGCCCAACAAAGAAAAAACACCCGTCAGAAACACCACAACCCCAATACCTTTATTTAATCAACCGATTTTTTCACCTCCGTATTACAATTATTGCAGTATGCTTCCGTATTTTCCACAACAACCAACACAACCACTACTACAAACACTACCACAACCGACACATATTTTAATCAATTTGATTTTTTTTTATCTCAACCCGAGTTTGTTTAACAAACACAAACACAACCATAAACGGTCATTTCTGATTCCGAACCGGAGTTCATTAAAGAAATTCAGCCCACTCGATCAGCAACTAAAAGAAAAGAGAAGGCGGAGGCAAAATGTTGGGAACCCTTGGAAGTGTTAGTGTTGGCACAATCTTAGATCGATATTTCAGAAGATGCGACGGTTATAAAAGACCAAAAGCATGACCGCTTTTGGACTTGCGTTTTACATAGGTTCCATAAAGGAATGAACCCTGGAGAATACCGTTCAAAACATCAAGTTTACTCGAAATGGGGGAAGATGGACAAGGAAATCATGTTGTTTAATGATTTGTATAACAACATGAAACATCAATGGAAAAGTGGAGAAAACAATAATGTGATTTTGAAGAAACGCTGAAAGTGTATGAAAAAGAAAACCTGAAGGCTTTCAAGTTTCTTGAAGTTTGGAATTTTGTGAAAGATAACAAGAAATGGCAAGGTAGCAAAACATTAGACGAACATATCGACAGTGGTTCGAAACGCAGCAGAACATCTGAGTCCGACCACATTACATCAGATTATCTGAACGAAGATGAACATGTTCCAGTTTCACCACCTTCCCGACCAATAGGAAGAGAAAAAGTAAAAAGCAAAGGAAAATGCAAAGCGTCAAATTCAGATGAAGTGAAAGAAATGGGAGCCGACATGAATGATATAAAAGATAGAATGGACAAGATTTTGCAAATTGCTTCTGAAAGAGATGGGTGATGGGACCCAACAATGGGTGTATTTATTATTTAAACATTTATTTAATTAATTAAAAATATAAAAAAATCTTATAAGAGTAGTATAGTCATTTCATTTCAGGTATGTTAAGGACGAACCACACAACAAAACGAAACCAAAGAAATGATCAGAGTGTAAAAAAATATGATAGAGACCAAACACGAAATTTTGACACACATGAACGATTTCAGTAATTTGTTTAAAGATATATTGTATTACGTCTGTCAACAAGTTGTAAAATTTAAAAACTTGAAATTTTTGTAATAGGTTTTCTTCGAAAATTCTATTAACTTTTTGGAACGAATTATTGATCTAGACTTAAAATTTTGCAAATCTTCCTCGTCAAACTATTGGCCAGTGTAAAATTGTGACCATCTTCTAGAAAGTTTTCAAACTTCAAAAAAAAAAATAATAATAAATAAATAAAATAAACCCTCCATCAGTTATCGTGAAAATAGTAATTAAAGGTAAGCCACGAGTTAAATCGCGCTCGTTGTTGCATGTATAGCTTTTTAAAGTAAAGATGTAGCAACTAGGGGTGAGCATGGTGCGGTTTGATGCGGTTTTTGGCCAAAACCGAACCAAAAACCGCAACTTCGGTTTTTTAAAATTTAGAAACCGCACCGTTCGGTTTTATGCGGTTCGGTTTTTGCGGTTCGGTTTTTTTTGCGGTTTTTTGTTAGTTTTTTTTTTGGTTTTCGTTTTGCATTTTTACTAAAACTCAAGTAACTCTGCAAGTTAATTTGACTCAGATGAGGAGTGCTAATCATTTTTTGGAGATAAACCGATACCACCACCTCTTTGTTTGAAATCAAATTACATAACCACTCATCCAACATGTTTGTAATGATTGAATATAATACGAATTTAATATAATATTTGTTTCATAAAACATACAATAATATCAATTAATATATTCATAAAAATGATATTGTACTCTTCATATTTAAATATTAAAAAATGTCATAAACATTATTTGTTATTGTAAATACCATTGAATGTATGCTTAAAAATATACAATCATCATTCGATAGATAAGATAGATATTTATATTATAGAAATTTTAATTGTCATAAGTTCTTGGTTCTTACGAATATCAACATTTAATATATATATATATATATATATATATATATATATATATATATATATATATATATATATATATATATATATATATATATATATATATATATATATATATATGCGGTGCGGTTCGGTTTTTTTGCGGTTTTTGCGAGACTAGAAACCGCACCGCACCGAGTATTTTTGGTTTTTGCAAAACTAAAAACCGCACCATCGGTTTTCATTTCAGTTTCGGTTTTCCGGTTTCAGTTTATGCGGTTTTTTCGGTTTTTTTGGTTTGCGGTTCGGTTTTTGCTCACCCCTAGTAGCAACGCATTTTATGCACGTATCACTCAGAGCATCAATATCTTTTTTCTTTCTTTGACAACATTTCAGCTTTATCTTATGAAAACAATTGTTTTTTTATTCCATTACAAAACCCTTGCGATCATGGTTTTTTAAATTCAAAACAATTTAAGATGTATGACTAGTAGCTTCCTTTTATGTGTTGGACTATGCAAGTGTCTACTTGTTATACAGATTAGAATTATTTATTTAAATTTTAAAATGTTTCCTCAATAACCCTTGTCCTCTTGTTTATATTTTTGAAGGCTTTAGAAATGGAAAATTATATATAAGAAAAATACATTCATGCGCCTTGAGATGAAATTTCACCAAGGAATCATTGCCGTTTAGGATGAAGCGTTTGCAACCAAAAAATTAATATTAGGTGTGATATATATTTTGTGTAAAGCAAGTTGAGGCTACAACTTTTGTTATAAAAGTTTTATGGTAGATTGGAAAAGTTTAGTATATATCTTGTTGCTTCATACATGGTTTTGTTCTTTATCTTAATAACTACAATATAGTATTATGGTAAGTAGGGTGTTGATAAGTTGTGGTATATTCCTTTAGATATCATTAAGCTTTCAAGGACATTATTGTTGAATCAACTCCTATTGTTGATTATGAACTTTTGCACCATTTTCCTTACTATGTTCTTTGCATACTTCACACAATTAATGGCTTTTGGGGTAACTCTAGATTTATATTGAAAGAAATACACCTAAGTGAACATAGATTAACCATCTACTATCATCGACTTACATTTTTTCTTATTAATTCTCTCAACTTAGGAATATCTATAAAAATTCATATGTAATTGTTATAATGTTTTTCGTATAGAAGAATCTATAATCATATTGTGTGGGGCTTTCTTATGTTTTCTAACTCATAGATGTACAGAGTTTTCCAACTCATGAGATGCATAGAGTGTGTCGTATCTGTAACGTTGATTTTTACTCCAATTATTATTATTATTATTTTAAACCATTTAACAGAGAATGCAACATAAGACTTTAACTGTTTATTTAGAAAACATTTCCAAACAAACCACGCATTACCAACTTTCAAAAACAAACATCAAATTGTTATATTGCTGAAGTAAATGTTCTAGTAAAATAAAAAGTGTCCAAGTGACATCTTTATTAAAATCTAACTACCCATTTAGATACTCAACCCCACCAAGTCATGCTTCTAAGCTACCTGCACCGATCATAAAAGCATATAGCAAAAAAAAAAAAAGTGTCAGCAACAGCTTTGAGCCAATAAGTTGTACACAACCAAAAGGAAAACATGCAATCCATTTATGGGTCATCCATGCAAATCATGATAAAACAATTAAATAGAATACAATTTTCAACTTTATAACATGATGTATTTTAACCAATTTTTTACACTAAGTCATTTTCATCTCAATAAAACCAATCACAGTGGCCAACTTTATTCAATCGATTATTACATATTGTTTAATTCAACCGTTTATTATAAATATTTTTAATTCAACCGATTATCTACTTTGGAGTTTCTTAGTGACATCTTACCCAACATTGTAACCTCGTTCACTACTCATGTGTTCAACCAGTTTAGTGCTCTAAGTGGCTCATGAGTTCCACCTAAGTTCACCAACCCCAAGACCTCTAGTTTCGTTACTCCGACCTCCAAAGTACATGTACTTCTATGTGTTGTTCACGATCGGTGCAAATGGTGACAATTCTACAAATACACCTCCCGATTCCTACGTAATGTTTGATCCGGCCACAACATAAAGCCAGCACCACTCCTGTTCTCATACATCAGGGTGCACACGAACCACGTGTCACGCAACCATCTATAAAGACCGGAAACTTATAGTGTGATATGGATGAAGCTCTTCTAACCGTATAGTTTCGGAAGTTTCTATCCATAACACCCTCATAACCCAAAAAAACAACCTTAATATAATATAAGCATGCTAGATGATCAACCAATTCAAGCATATATAGCATGTAACAAAATGACAAACTATCAAAAAAGTATACCATATGACTATCGATTCATTAGGCATAATTATCACATGAAAATGCAGCTAGTACATATCAACCATAACATCATAACAACAAATACCAAGGAATAATCATACACAATGTGCAACAATAGGATTTAGCAAACAAGCATTATCAATTATAGCATAATCCTAATCGGCATCAATAATGCACTTATAAAATGTGACGGGTTTTGAGCATAATAACATTCCTATGTGTTCATGCAAACCAAATTGCTTTGGATCCAAGTTTTTCTCTAGTTATACATGCAAACAGAAGTTCCAAAGCTATAACCCTAATACCAGCATACAATTTTCGAAATCAATATGAAAACTAGGGTTAGCATGTTACCTTGCTTGCTATCTCGTAATAGCAAGTATTCCACGGATGATCTTGACTCTTG
Source organism: Lactuca sativa (assembly GCF_002870075.4). Lineage (NCBI taxonomy): Eukaryota > Viridiplantae > Streptophyta > Magnoliopsida > Asterales > Asteraceae > Lactuca > Lactuca sativa. The sequence goes on along the minus strand of NC_056630.2, from coordinate 135,217,536 downwards.
AAAGCTTTAGTGCCTCATATGTTGCACCTCTAATGGAATCACAAACACCAAAAGCAAAGCATGAGTGAGAGAGGGGTAGAAAATCGGCTAGGGTTTCTCCTTGTGAAGGAGTGGCCAATTTTAGGAGGTCTAGGGGCCTTTATATAGTTGTGGCTGCTAGGGTTTCTAGGTGAAATCCTAATTCCTTGCTTAGGCTCCAAGCAGCTCATGGACATCCTTCTAAAAGGCCTTGAACGATTTCTATAGGGCCTCCTTATATAAATTCGTCAATCCCATTCCAAGGAAGTTCAACAGCCCAGTTTGCAACTATGAATGATTTGCAAAACCAGTCCCCATACTTTTAATCATTTCATTTAATCCCAAAATTAATACCAAATTCATTTCTGATTAAATACTAATTACATAATATGATTTCTAATTAATATATTATTTTTTAATATAGTAACAAATCATTAAATAACCACTCTCTCCAAAAGTCATCCTGTCAAGTTGCTATGGTGAAGGCAACCCAAAAGGACCATGCTACTATCAAATCAAGTACATACCAATTATAGTTATGGGCTTAGACACTTAATCTAACTGCCATTCACTTAGATAAGTCTAATAACTAAAATTGCAAGTATGACTTCAGAATCTGATTAGCAATCGTAGATTTCAAATGTCGTTGTCAAACTCTGACCTAGTTAATGACGCGTCATTTAGATAAGGGATCATATAATCCTCCGTTCTGCAAGATATCGTGTGGAAAAAGACATGGAACATAATCATTCTCAATGTCCAACAGTTTGTTTCCCGATTTCTAATTTGTCTGACAACGAACTTAATTGAACACATCAATTCACTCATGACCGGGCTCGACACATAAGTCAACACAAAAAATCATCGAAGGGCCCAATATATCGCTTTTCCCATTAGGGCAAAAGGAATAGATAAACTTTGACTTATATTCTTGCACTATTTACTCATCAAGTTTTACACAACATGTTTTATAACATCAGGTTACTGATGCGTTTACGCATTATCAATGTACAACCAACTCGTAAACAACAACTCATATATCTCGGTTTAAAGATTAGACGATATTATCGTCTCACAATTACTCGTGATAAATTCCATGAAGTAATTTAAATGAGCGTGGGTTAATCCAATACTCAAATCCTATTTCAGGAGTACTCATGAACGTTGTAGCAAACATTTGCTATGTTTGAGCACTTAGACAATCTTCAAGCCAATTCATGACAGTTTTGCCTTATTACTTACTTCCAAAGTATGATCGAATGTGGATAATTTGAATAATCCAATTATTCTGGAAGTAAAACATGCAAAAGTGAAGCAACAGTAAACAATTGACACAAGATAGTAAACATTACACATAAATAAATCTCTATTACTTAATCATCAAATGTTAATTACATTTATATATTACAAGTTTCTAAGCATCAATCTAATCACCAAAACTAATATCATCCTTCAGAACAATGCTCCTCGCATGCTGAACATGTTTGATCCTACTTAGACTCTTTGTGAGGGGATCTGCAGGATTCTCTTCTGATGATACCCTCTTGACCACGAGGAGTCCTTCTTCTACCTGATGTCTGATAAAGTGTTATTTTCTGGATCTGCCATGATCCCTTGGTTCCTTGGTTAAGGCAACCGCTCCTTCATTATCGTAGAACATCTCCATGGGCGCCTTTATGGATGGTACAACTCCAAGGTCTCCAATGAAATTCTTAAACCATATAGCCTCCTTTGATGCTTCGCTCGCACCTATGTACTCTGATTCACACGTTGAATCAGCCACGGTCTCCTGCTTGGAACTTTTCCAAGTCACTACACCTCCATTTAGGGTAAACACCTAACCTGACTGAGAGCGGAAGTTATCTCTATCGGTTTGAAAGCTAGCGTCGTTATACCCTATCACTCTCAAGTCATCACTTCCACCAAGTATAAGGACCCAGTCCTTAGTCCTTCGTAGATACTTAAGAATGTTCTTAACTGTTGTCCAATAAGCTCTACCCGAGTTCCCTTGATATCGGCTAACCATGCTCAACGTAAAAGCCACATCCGGGCGAGTACATGTCATAGCGTACATGATCGAGCCAACGGTGGAAACATATGGAACTCGACTCATTTTCGTTATCTCCGCATCAGTACTCGGACTCTAAGTATTACTCAGTTTGGTAATGCTCTGGATAGGTAACTGCCGTTTCTTGGAATTCTCCATGCTAAAATGTTTTAGCACCTTGTCCAAGTAAGTACTCTGACTAAGTCCAATTAGTCTTTTACTCCTATTTATAAAAATCCCTATCCCTAGAATGTAAGCAGCTTCTCCTAGATCTTTCATAGCGAAACACTTCCCAACCCAAGACTTAACCTCCTACAAGGTCGGGATATCGTTTCCTATGAGCAGTATGTCATCGACATACAATATTAGAAAGCTAAATATACTCCCACTAGCTTTCACATACACACAGGACTCATCCTCACTTCTAGAGAAACCAAGCTCTTTGACTTTCTCATCGAAGCAAAGATTCCATCTGTGAGACGCTTGCTTCAAACCATAAATGGATTTCTCAAGATTGCACATCTATTAGGGTATTTAGCATCCACAAAACCCTCTGCCTGACACATGTAAACATCTTCAACCAGCTTCCCATTAAGGAAATTGGGTTTGAGATCCATTTGCCAGATTTCATCATCATGAAATGCAACGATGGCTAACATAACCCTAATAGACTTGATCTTGGCCACTGGTGACAAGGTCTCATCATAGTTAACCCCTGCGGTTGACTAAAGCCCTTCGTAACCAGCCATGCCTTGAATGTGTGCACCTTTCCATCCATGTCGGTCTTCTTCTTAAAGATCCATTTGCACCTAACTGTCTTTCGACCTGGTACATTGTCAACCAAGTTCCAAATTTGATTGTCGTACATGGACTGGATCTCGCTGTCCATTGCCTCTTTCCATTTTGTAGACTCAGGGCCCGCCATGGCTTCCTTGTAGCTAGAAGGCTCATCCAAATTTACCGGTGTACTATCACTGATAAATGTATCACTGTCCGTAGTAATATGAAAACCATAAAACTTCGGTGCTATTCTAACTCGTGTGGAACATCTAAGAGGTAATGGCTTGTCAATTGGTTCAACAGGAATCTCTTCCTTAGGTTAAGTGCTAGTGTTAGAGCTTCGTTCCCCGCTTGATTCGTGAATCTCTTCAAGATCAATTGTCCCCCTACTTTCCTCTTGGTATATGAGTTCCCCTCACGGAAAACTCCTATCCTTGCTACAAGACCACGTTATCACTTGGTCTGTAGAAAAGATATCCAAAGGATTTTTGTGGGTAACCGATGAAAATACACCACTCACTATGAGGTTCAAGCTTGTCGTAAGTCTCTCGTCTTACGTTAGCTTCAAAACCCCAAACCTTGATATGTGACAACGAGGGAAACTTCCCTGTCCACATCTCGTGAGGTGTTTTGGCAACATTCTTAGTTGGGACTAGATTAAAAATAGGGTCGGCAATCTCTAAGGAATACCCCCAGAATGAGATTGGTAGTGAAGCTCAACTCATCATGGAACAAACCATGTCCAACAAGGTTCGATTGCGCCTCTCAGCCACACCATTAAGTTGTGGTGTCCTAGTACGTGTCAATTGTGAAAGAATTCCACATTCCTTAAGATAGTCATGGAACTTGATACTAAGATACTCACCACCTCTATCAGATCTGAGTATCTTTATCATCCTGCCCAATTGATTCTCCACTTCTTTCTTAAACTCTTTGAACTTTTCAAAAGTTTCCGACTTATTCTTGATTAAGTAGATATATCCATATCTGCTATAATCATCAGTAAAAGTCACATAGAAGCGATTTTCATCCCTTGTGGTAGATCTGAAGTGCCCACACACGTCTTTCACAAGTACCGGTGAAAGGTGATTTAGTCATCTTTCCAATTAAGCAAGATTTGCATATGGCATCTGACTTTAGGTCAAATGACTCCAACACTCCATCCTTTTGGAGTTGGGCTATGCGCTTCTTGTTCACATGTCCAAGACAACAATGCCATAAGCATGCCATGTCTATACCATTAGACGAATCAATATGCAACACATTATTTCCTAAATTATCAATAACCATCACAATTTCATATACACCATTACAAGGAAATGCTTCAAAATAAAAACTACCATTATAATAAGCATTTATAGAACCACTTTCATTATTAAATGAATATCAAAATCCTTGTTTGTATAGACCATGAAAAGAAATAATATTCCCCATCATTTTTGACAAGTAGCAATAGTCATTCAAATCTAACCCTAACCCACTACTATGAACTAAAGAGTAAACTCCGATCTTGGTAACAGGAGACAACCTCCTATTCCCTTAATCAAGTTCATCTTCCTATGCTCCACATCCCTACTTATTCTTAGCCCCTGCAAAATCAAAACAAATGTGAAAACTGTTGGATTTAGTGTCTAACCCCATAACTATAATTGGTATGTACTTGACCCGAGAGTAGTATTGCCCACTTGGGTTGCATGGCACCGGAACAATTTGTAAGGATGGACTTTTGAGAAGAGGATATTTATGATTTATTAATATATTATAAGTTCTTATCTATTAATATGAAATCATATTATTATTTAATTAACATTGATCAAGAATTAATTTGGAATTAATTTAGTGATCAAAAGAGACTAATTAAATATAAGGGGTTGATTTGGTAAATCAATCATTCTTATGGTGTGGGCTTATGGTTATTTAGGATGGGCTAAACCAATATGGTAGTCCATGGATAGTCCATGGAGGTTTAACCCATGGATCCTAAGTAAGATGAAAATTCATGCACATTAGGGTTTACATGGACGTAACCCTAATCCTAGCCACACTATATAAGAAGACCCTAGGCTACTAAAATCGTCACCAAGAGTGATTTTTGGAAGAGAATAGTCGATTTTTTGTGCAAGTAATCCTTTCTCAAGTCCTCCGTTGTTGGTGGTGTTGTGTGAAGCATTTGAGGCATCATATTTTGTGACATCCCCAAAATCACGGCCAGAAAAGACCGATTTTGTTTATGCTTTATGAAAATCAGAGTACTTCGTTTTATAAAAAGGTTGCGGAATGTGTTCCCAGAAAAACATGGTAAATACGTTATTAAAACATTTTCGAGGAAACGTATTTATTTCATTTTAAAACGTTTGGGATGTCATCGTTAATACCGAAACATAAGCATAAACAGAACTTACAATGATTTACACTAGTGATCTACATCTCTTTAAATCTCTCAGTGTAATGTCACTTCACTTCGTCACCTGTGATATACATAAACTGAGTGGGTCAGGTTGGGAAACCTGGTGAGTACATAGGGTTTTCAACCCACAATAATATAATTGTTATGTTTAATCATCAAACAATTAACCCCATTACCCATCCCCGTTATCTTCTTTACTCTTAAGGATTTAACCTAAGAGTCGTCTATCCTGCATTCGTTTATTCCGAAGTCCCTTACTTCCAGGGTTATAGGACTGGCACTAAATCCATAGCTGCCAATGTTCGTTCATAAAGCACTAATTGCATAGCTGCTATAGTCTATTCATCGGGTACTAAATCCATAGCTACCAGTCTTTATCTAATAGGTACTAAGTCCATAGCTACCAATGTTCAACAGGTACTAAATCCTTAGCTACCAGCGTCTAACTAATAGGTACTAAGTCCATAGCTACCAATTCCCAACAGGCACTAAATCCATAACTACCAACGTCTAAAAGGTACTAAGTCCATAGCTACCGGTGTTCGTCTCATAGGCACTAAGTCTATAGCTGCCAATATATACTCACGTCATCTTCTATCTCTCATCATTCATCTACCCATCTCATACCCAACATATTCGTATATATAAAATACGTGTACAGTTTAAATCCTTTAAAACATGTATAAAACGTTCATCCAACATAGACAGCAAGTATTCAGATAATATGCACACATAGCACGTAAAATACTTCATATCTATGTGTAAGATGAAAGGGACCATGCACTCACTTGAAAGGTGGTGAGTCGGCACTCGGACAGCACTTCGTTACTCTTAAAACAATTATCCCTTGACGAAACCTAGTATCATTACCACTAGAGTTTAGTCTAACGCTTGACGAGACTAATTTAATAGGCTAGCTATTATTACTATTATATAAGCGTTAAATAACACTCAATATAACTCATAATAATAGCCTAAATAATTATTTTAAGGTCCTAACAATGTTACTATAATTAAATACAATCTATATTAAATATACTATAGGCGTAGCTCACTTACAGCGGGTTTTTATTAAAAATCGGGCTTCGCTGGAGCAGCGTTTCCGAGCCGAAAGCTTTTCTTCTCGGAGCCGTCGGGCGCTCCGGGGCTCTCTTCTCGTGCTAGGGAGGTTCCGTAGACTTGGGAGGGGTTTAGGGAGGCTAGAGAGAAGTTAGAGAGAGAAAGAAAGGCTTATGGTGTGAAGAAAATATGAGGAGTTCGCCCTTGTATTTATAGGAAGTGTATAGTAAAGTAGTCTCCAAGCTTTGTCCGTAACTTTTGCATACGAGCTCCGTTTTTGTCTGTCTTTTTACTGTTGAGTTCCTATTAATGAGATCTTCAACTTTCATTTAGACCTCGTTGGCTAATTCTCATTCTATCTCGGATTTACAAAACTGTATCAAATTCGCCGCGCTCGAAAAGTAGGGACTAAGCTTCGTCCATAACTTTTGCATACGAGCTCCATTTTTGTCTGTCTTTTTACCGTTGAGTTCCTATTAATGAGATCTTCAACTTTCATTTAGACCTCGTTGGCTAATTCTCATTCTATCTCGGATTTACAAAACTGTATCAAATTCGCCGCGCTCGAAAAGTAGGGACTAAGCTTCGTCCATAACTTTTGCATACGAGCTCTATTATCGACGTTCTTTATATCCACGCGTTGGTATTTATGAGTACTACAACTTTCATTTAGATCCCGTCGGCTAAAAATCGACCGATCTAAAATTCAGATTTCGGGCTGTGCACTGCTATGCTAAATCTTAGAAAAATCATAACTTCCTCATACGAAGTCAGATTTGGGCGTTCTTTTTATCGATGTTCTTAGTTTAACATATTCTACGACTTTCGTTTAGATCGCTAAGGCTAAATGTCGCTCTATCGTAAATTCACTATTTACGCTTCCCGGTATCGTGCTAGTTCCGTCGCGAAACTTCAACGGGTCATAACTTCTTCGTTATAACTCGGTTTTCGGCGTTCTTTATACGTACGAAAACCTTGTAAAATACTCTACAACTTGGTTAAGATTATTTATTCTAAATAATCTTTTGTCGAAAAGTCGTTTTCGACCCCTATTGCCTCTAATTTGACTAGCCCAGATTTGCGGGCGTTACAATTATCTCCCCCTTAGGATGATTACGTCCCGGAATCATCAACGAAACATGATCGTATAATGACTCCATACGTCATCTCTTCATCCTAGGTAATATTTATAACTTCTACATTCCTTCAATTCTATCTCTTAAACTCATTGACTGTAAGAGTACTCGATCGTGCACCTGCTCTCTACCTCAGGTTAGACTCCAAATTATGACCTTCAAGTCACAATCTCGATCCTTGCTAGATATGGACTTGAGATAAGTTCTTTTATTACTATTATAGATCGATGTGTCATATTCTAATGACCTATCATCGTATGTTGCAACACTTAGACTTAGGTTTCTTAGAGTTAAATTCTAAAACAGACTATGTCTTCCTTCATGTTCTAATGTGATATAATCACACTTTAACATTAGGCATTTCTAGCCACCAACTTCTTTAACAACGAGTGCGATACTTCTATTGATCGCTTTGATTTCAACCGTTTGGTTTAAGTCAGACGCTACATCAAACTTGGTTCTCTGAACCACACAACATACTCATCGTAGTCGGACTCGATTCGATATGACCACTAGGGTCGTAATATCAACAATCTTCTTAGTCATTACCGAAACGATGGTAACAACACACTTGAATAAAACGAAATCAATTACTAGCTTCTTGGTAACCTTGTGACTTTCCCTGATCCAAGTGTGAGTCCTGTGCTTCCGGTAGTATAGGCCTCTACTACCATTCACACCTACTCATACTCGTCCCAAGTATTGTCTCGCAGTTTCCCAAGTCACCATGCAGCAAATCACACAATCATTCGACACATCAGATAACAAAACGAAGGTTTTATATTAATTCTTGAAACGATTACATAGGTGTTCAAGTTCACCCTAGACTATGCCTCTACTAGGCTACATCATAAAATACTATGGCTACTACATAACTTGCTCTTCTGATATGAAGTCCTCATCCGTGATTCCTCGCACGGTTTTCTGCTTCGTCGAGGATCATGTGAAATGCCCTTGGCCTTGGTGGCGTTTCTGGTCTTACTGCTTTATTTTTCTTTGGGCAGTCTCTGGACATATGCCCCTTGCCTCCACATCCGTAGCATACTTTATCATCATGTGTGCAGTCTTTGGAATAGTGGCCAGTCCTCCCACACTTGTAACAAGTTACTTCTTCATTGCACTTCCCACCATGCTTCTTCTTGCATCTATCACACCATCTTGCTTCACCTCCATTTTCTCCTCCAAGTTTTGAGAATTTTCTTTCCTTGTTCGACCTCGAAGATCCCTCAAACTTTCGCTTCTCTCCTGCCTTATCTTTTTCTAGACCCTTTTCTCTTATCTGGGCCTCTACGTTCTTAGCTGCCCTAACAGCTGCTTTCAAGGTAGTTGCCATTTTGACCATTGGGCCAAAGTCAGTGGGCAGTCCGTTAGCAAACCTATCAATCTTGGAGAGTTCAGTAGGCACCAAGTAGGGGAATAGCTTCATCCTCTCGGTGAATGCGGTGGCATACTCATCAACACTCATCTTCCCTTTCTTCAGGTTCTGAAACTCGTTGTTTAGGTCTATCAGATCTACCTCTGAGCAGTACTGCATTTTCAACTGTTCCAAAAACTCTTCCTACGACATCCTTAAGGCTTCTCCTCGTGGCATCGTATCTGCCAATAGCTTCCACCAGCTCAAGACTCCAGTTTTCAGTTGTCTTACAGCGAAGACAGTCTTCTGTTTCTCGTTACAGTTGCAGCTCTCAAACACCATCTCCATCTCAGAGATCCAATCCATAATCTCAACCGGCTTCGGGCTTCCTGAGAGACTTGGGGGTTTCGCACCCAAGAAATTCTTGTACATCCGCCCATCCTTGTTGTTTCTCCCTTCTGGGCCATCCCTTTGCTCACCTTGAGTCCCAACTTGACTCACTTGGCGGCTGTAGTTCCCTTCCTCAGATTGCTCGGGAATCAGTTCGGGTTGCTCAATGGGCATAGTAGGTCCGTCCCTATTCAACATCCGTCTCATTTCTTCCCTTTGTTCAGCCAACATAGCCCGAATCATGGCTTGAACTCCAGCCATGGTGACTGGCTCAGGTGCAACTTCTTCTACAACAGGTATTTGCTGAACCACTGGGGGTTGGTTCCTGTTCCCATTTGCGTTTACGTTTCCGCTACGGGTCCTTACCATCTCGATCTATACACCGAATAAGGTGAATTTAGACCTTTACTTGACGTTTAAATCATCCTTATCACTCCGAAACGTTTACATGCTAGTTCTAATATCGTAGTCGTACATTTAGAATCCTAAACACATAAGGTTTCCAGATCCGGTCAGCAACAGACCATAGATCCGAACAATTAACAACATATCATGCACAAAGCATTTAGCACATAAAAGCATTTTAGGCACAATTCCTAAAATAAGCTAGTGCTCACACCCCACAATCATCGCTTAGCATTCTAAGTTTAAGTCTAGAAATAAATCCATATTCCTAGTTCGCTTAAACTAATGCTTTGATACCAACTGTGACATCCCCAAAATCACGGCCAGAAAAGACCGATTTTGTTTATGCTTTATGAAAATCAGAGTACTTCGTTTTATAAAAAGGTTGCGGAATGTGTTCCCAGAAAAACATGGTAAATACGTTATTAAAACATTTTCGAGGAAACGTATTTATTTCATTTTAAAACGTTTGGGATGTCATCGTTAATACCGAAACATAAGCATAAACAGAACTTACAATGATTTACACTAGTGATCTACATCTCTTTAAATCTCTCAGTGTAATGTCACTTCACTTCGTCACCTGTGATATACATAAACTGAGTGGGTCAGGTTGGGAAACCTGGTGAGTACATAGGGTTTTCAACCCACAATAATATAATTGTTATGTTTAATCATCAAACAATTAACCCCATTACCCATCCCCGTTATCTTCTTTACTCTTAAGGATTTAACCTAAGAGTCGTCTATCCTGCATTCGTTTATTCCGAAGTCCCTTACTTCCAGGGTTATAGGACTGGCACTAAATCCATAGCTGCCAATGTGCGTTCATAAAGCACTAATTCCATAGCTGCTATAGTCTATTCATCGGGTACTAAATCCATAGCTACCAGTCTTTATCTAATAGGTACTAAGTCCATAGCTACCAATGTTCAACAGGTACTAAATCCTTAGCTACCAGCGTCTAACTAATAGGTACTAAGTCCATAGCTACCAATTCCCAACAGGCACTAAATCCATAGCTACCAACGTCTAAAAGGTACTAAGTCCATAGCTACCGGTGTTCGTCTCATAGGCACTAAGTCTATAGCTGCCAATATATACTCACGTCATCTTCTATCTCTCATCATTCATCTACCCATCTCATACCCAACATATTCGTATATATAAAATACGTATACAGTTTAAATCCTTTAAAACATGTATAAAACGTTCATCCAACATAGACAGCAAGTATTCAGATAATATGCACACATAGCACGTAAAATACTTCATATCTATGTGTAAGATGAAAGGGACCATGCACTCACTTGAAAGGTGGTGAGTCGGCACTCGGACAGCACTTCGTTACTCTTAAAGCAATTATCCCTTGACGAAACCTAGTATCATTACCACTAGAGTTTAGTCTAACGCTTGACGAGACTAATTTAATAGGCTAGCTATTATTACTATTATATAAGCGTTAAATAACACTCAATATAACTCATAATAATAGCCTAAATAATTATTTTAAGGTCCTAACAATGTTACTATAATTAAATAAAATCTATATTAAATATACTATAGGCGTAGCTCACTTACAGCGGGTTTTTATTAAAAACCGGGCTTCGCTGGAGCAGCGTTTCCGAGCCGAAAGCTTTTCTTCTCGGAGCCTTCGGGCGCTCCGGGGATCTCTTCTCGTGCTAGGGAGGTTCCGTAGACTTGGGAGGGGTTTAGGGAGGCTAGAGAGAAGTTAGAGAGAGAAATAAAGGCTTATGGTGTGAAGAAAATATGAGGAGTTCACCCTTGTATTTATAGGAAGTGTATAGTAAAGTAGTCTCCAAGCTTCGTCCGTAACTTTTGCATACGAGCTCCGTTTTTGTCTGTCTTTTTACTGTTGAGTTCCTATTAATGAGATCTTCAACTTTCATTTAGACCTCGTTGGCTAATTCTCGTTCTATCTCGGATTTACAAAACTGTATCAAATTCGTCGCGCTCGAAAAGTAGGGACTAAGCTTCGTCCATAACTTTTGCATACGAGCTCCATTTTTGTCTGTCTTTTTACCGTTGAGTTCCTATTAATGAGATCTTCAACTTTCATTTAGACCTCGTTGGCTAATTCTCATTCTATCTCGGATTTACAAAACTGTATCAAATTCGCTGCGCTCGAAAAGTAGGGACTAAGCTTCGTCCATAACTTTTGCATACGAGCTCTATTATCGACGTTCTTTATATCCACGCGTTGGTATTTATGAGTACTACAACTTTCATTTAGATCCCGTCGGCTAAAAATCGACCGATCTAAAATTCAGATTTCGGGCTGTGCACTGCTATGCTAAATCTTAGAAAAATCATAACTTCCTCATACGAAGTCAGATTTGGGCGTTCTTTTTATCGATGTTCTTAGTTTAACATATTCTACGACTTTCGTTTAGATCGCTAAGGCTAAATCTCGCTCTATCGTAAATTCACTATTTACGCTTCCCGGTATCGTGCCAGTTCCGTCGCGAAACTTCAACGGGTAATAACTTCTTCGTTATAACTCGGTTTTCGGCGTTCTTTATACGTACGAAAACCTTGTAAAATACTCTACAACTTGGTTAAGATTATTTATTCTAAATAATCTTTTGTCGAAAAGTCGTTTTCGACCCTTATTGCCTCTAATTTGACTAGCCCAGATTTGCGGGCGTTACATATTTGGGGTGATAGGCTCTTAACGGTCCAAGGAAACAAGCTACAAGAAAAGGTATGTCAACTAACTAATTTTGTTATATAATTACCCATGTTTTGCATGCTAGTTTGGATAATGCTTTGGAAAATCAAATTGCATGTATAATTAGAGTAAACATAGATCCAAAGCATTTAGGGTTGTATGTGCACCTTAAGCTTGTTAGAGTGCTCAAAACTCATCAATGGTATTAGAGAATATGATTGTTTTCTATTATACTTGATGTTTTATTGGTTTTCAAAGTTGGAAAAAATCAAATTTCTGCATTCTGACAGGTGAACTCGCCAAGTCAACTGGGTGACTCGATGAGTCCACTCGGAAATGGACCAACTCGACGAGTCCAGTTCATGCACTCAACGAGTTAGTGCTCATGTGTGCAAAATTTCGAGTTTTTGGCAGAAATTGGATTAGGATCATTACCCCAAATTGTTTTTTGAACCATGAAACTTGTTTTTCATAAGGTAATGATCATGCTTGTCCAATTAAAAGATAATTGTCATAATTTCAAGATTTGTATTAGTTTATATGATTAGGCTAATTTCTTGAAGATTTATTACATGAATTATCTTTTGCTTATGAGTTTGACTAGATCATGTATGAATTATTTGATTATTGTGTTGATTAAATTAATGATCTAAATGGTTTTAATGGACTCCATAACTTGTCCTCAAGTTATGGAAAACCAAAAGTCTTTTCTTTAAAAGTCATTAAACTCATAAGTTAAGAAAATAAAAAGTTTTGAATAGTGTCAAAACTTGTCCTCAAGTTTTGGAATTTATAAAGTCACCCTTATGAATACTTTAATTCCAAACCCTAGAATTTTAAAAGTTTAAAATTCAGCCCTTAAACTATTATAATATTATAAGTTTAATAATTATATATATATATATATATATATATATATATATATATATATATATATATATATATATATATATATATATAAGACAAGTCAGTCTTACTGTTTGTAGGCCTCATTCACAAAGTTGGTCTATAAGGGGGGGGGGGGGTATAAGGTTAATGCCTATAAAATGGTGGCTTAATGGGTGTCCACTCTCACCTACCGCTTCCTTGACTGGTGGAGGGTCGTTAGCCGAACGGGTAGGATAGGACATTAATTCTCGTTAAAAGTATAATGAAAATTATAAAGCAACTAAATGTTTTATTAAATTCTCAATCTTAGTTACTTTAGGAAAATGTGAAATAGATGGTAATCCACGAAATTGCACTTTGCACCTTGCCAAGTCGTTAATGGAGCGTGTGTGGTTAACAGGCACATTAACTTGGACTAGTAAGGGTGACAATGGGTAGCTTGGTGTTTATCAAAGATCGATGGAGCGCGTGTGGTTAACCGGCACATTGATTAGGTGATAAGTGACATCGAGTGTACCGAGTTAATTTGGATGGTTATTCACACCTTGTTTTTGATCCTCGGTATCCCAATCACAAACCTGAAGGGCATAATCGACATTTAAACATGCCATTGAAAAGTTCAATGAATCTCAAAGGAATCTAGGAATTTCAATCCAATTAAAACTTAATAATCTATTTCATTTATCATGGTGGAAATTGGTAAATCGCCATTTAGCTACCTTCAAATATTTTGCAAGTTGGATTACAACATCCCTCTTCCAAATTGTAAAATATTGTGTTGGGTCCTAGCCTTAATATTTCAATTGGGTGTTATATTAAGGACTTTTATCTAATCTATACTTTGTCTTTCTTTCTTTTCAAATGTCTTCCAACATTGCTCCTGGCTCTAACCCTACTAGCTCCTTCTCTCTCATGAACTTGTGTGGGAGAGTCATCTTTGATGGTTCCAACTTTAATGACTGGATTAGGAACATCAGGATGGTCACTCGCTATGAGGACAAGGAATATGTACTAGACAAGGAGCATAAGGAAATCAATGAGTCTTCTGCTACTCTTGAGGAGATCGCTGAGTTTAGGACTCATGAGAAGGATGCCACCAAGGTGTCTTGTATCATGTTGGCCACCATCACAGCTGAACTCCAGAAGTCCTATGAGGACTTCTACCCTTTTGAGATGCACCAAGACCTGATGGAAAGATACCATCAGAGTGCTCATCAAGAGAGGTATGAAATCATATCTTCCATGATAACAACTAAGATGAAGGATGGTGAACCCATCACGACCCACTTGCAGAAAATGCAAAGGTTTGTGGACCGCTTGCTAAAATTGAATGCGAACTTTGATGAAGAGCTGACTATAGATATCATTCTACAATCCTTAACTCCATATTATGATCAGTTACGCATGACCTATCATATGAACAAGGAGGAGGTCACACTCAACAAGCTTCAAGGGATTTTGAGGACTACTGAAAGTAGTCTCAAAGGTAAACCGATTGTTACTACTCCTACCACTGCCCCTGTTATGGCAATTGGACAAGGGAAGGGGAAGAATAGGAAGGCTCCCTCTAAGAGTCGTAAGGGAAAGTATCTTGATGGATCCTCTTCAAGTGGGACCAAGGTTGGTTCTCCTGCTCCCTATACCATTCCTAAGGAAGCAGAGTGTTTCTATTGTCATGAGAAGGGGCACTAGAAATGAAGTTGCCCCAAATACATGCAGGATGTTAAATATGGGAAGGTTAAGGCCACCCATGCAGATATTTATACTATTCTATCTAATAACTCCTCACGCTCTTGTTCTTGGGTCCTTGATACAAGTTGTGGATTTCACATTTGTTCTGATGTGCAGGGCCTAAAAAAAGTAAGGATGCGGAGCATGGGAAAATAAACTTGATCGTGGAGAATAGGAAGGTTTCACCTGTCACCAAGATTGGAGTTTACTCTTTGTTGCTTAGTAGTAGGTTAGAGTTATATTTGAATAATTATTGCTCCTTGTCTGAAATGGCAAGGAATATTATTTCTTTTCAAGGTTTGTATAAACAAGGTTTTAGTTTTTCATTTGATAATGATATTAGTGCTATTAATGCTTTTTATAATGGTGTTTTTTATTTTAAAACATTACCTTGTAATGTTGTATATGAAACTGTGATGGTTGTAGACAACTTAGGAAATAATGTGTTGCACATTGATTCTTCTAATGAATTGGATAAGGCATGCTTGTGGCATTGTCGTCTTGGACATTTCAGCAAGAAGCGCATATGCGAACTCCAAAAGGCTAGAGTTGTGGAGTCATTCGACTTAAGGTCCGATGACACTTGCAAACCTTGCTTACTTGGAAAGATGACCAAGTCACCCTTCACTAGTACTTGTGAAAGGGTTGAAGGTTTGTTGGACCTCATACACATCGATGTGTGTGGACCTTTCAGAACCACCTCAAGGGAGCTGCTTTTATGTGGATTTTAATGATGATTATAGTAGATATGGCTATGTTTACTTAATCAAAAATTCGTCAAAAACCTTTGAGAAATTTAAAGAGTTTAAACAAGAAGTGGAAAATCAGTTGGGCAAGAAGATAAAGATGCGCCGATCTGATCGAGGTGGTGAATATCTTAGTATCGAGTTCATTGACTATCTTAAGGAATGTAGAATTGTATCATAATTGACGCCACCTAGGACACCACAGCTTCATGGTGTGGCTGAGAGGCATAACCAAACCTTTTTGGACATGGTTCATTCCATGATGAGTCGCGCTTAGTTATCTATCTCATTCTAGGGGTATGCGTTAGAGACTGCCGCCCATGTCCTTAATCTAGTCCCAACTAAGTAGGTTGCCAAAACACCTCACGAGATATGGACAGGGAAGGTTCCCATGTTGGCCCACATCAAGGTTCGGAGTTGTGAGGATTTCGTGAGACGCAAGACTCAAGACAAGCTCGAACCTCAAAGTGAGTGGTGTATTTTCATCGGCTACCCCCAGAAATCCTTAGGTTATCTCTTCTACAGACCGAGTGACAATGTTGTCTTCGTTGTGAGGAGAGGAGTCTTTCGCGAGAGAGAGCTCATAGGCCAAGGAGACAGTGGGAGGCAAATTTACCTTGAAGAGATTCAAGAGTCAAGCGGTGAAGGAACCTCAAACACTAGCGATCAACCTGAGGAGGAAACTCTTGTTGAGCCGATTGACGAGTCTGTACCTCTGAGGCGTTCCAGTAGAGTTAGTGTTCCAACTGTGTTGTATGGTTTCCATATAACATCTGAGGGTGAAACGTTTATCAGTGATGGTACACTGATAAATTTGGATGAACCTAACAATTACAAGGAAGCCATGACAGGCCCTGAGTCTGCTAAATGGAAAGAGGCTATGGACAGCAAGATTTAGTCTATGTATGACAATCAAGTTTGGAACTTGGTTGACAATATACTGGGTCGTAAGACAGTCGGGTGCAAATGGATCTTCAAGAAGAAGACTGACATGGATAGGAAAGTACACACATAAATGGCGCGACTGGTTGCAAAGGGCTTTACTCAAACTCCAAGAGATGACTATGATGAAACTGTTGGATTAGTGTCTAAGGCTGTAACTATATTTGGTAAGTACTTGACCCGGTTATGCATGGTCCTTTTGGGTTGCCTTCACCATAGCGACTTGATAGGGTGATTTAGAGAGAAGAGATATTATTATTAATGTATTATAAGAATAATATGTTAAAAGAATAATAATATTATTTGATTAATATAAGTCATAAATTAATTAGGAATTAATTTGGTGACTTAAAGAGATTAATTGAATAAAGGGGTATAAACTGTCAAATGTGTGAAAGTTGTATTTTGAGCTGATAACCCTTATGGATATGGGTTGGACGACTTTAGGGATGTGGATCACCTAGAAATCGTCCAAGGCCTTACCTAGAAGAGGATTTGGATTACTTTGAGGCTGAGTTATCCAATTAGGGTTTTAGGGTGAAACCCTAGGAGCTCACACTATAAATAGACCCATAAGGTTGAGGAAATCAGCCAGCCTTGCTATTGGAGTAACCCTAGAGTCGATTACCCTCTTCCTCATCTCTATCAAATCATCTTCTTGCTAGTTGGTGTTTGTAAGCCATTAGAGGAGTGACATTTGTGACTCTAAGCTCCAAGAAGAAGAAGGTTTTCAAGCAAGTAACTCAAGGTATTATTCTAGATCTGTTTTCGTATGTTTTGATTGTTAGTTTACATTAGATCTAGCCATGAAAGTCTTGGATATGTTGCATGTTCAATTAGTGAAACCTAGATCCAAGCTATAGGGTTGTATGTGCACATAGGGAAAGTTCTTATGTCCAAAACCATCAATGGTATCAGAGCCATGATTGGTTTCAATTGAATATGATGCTTAACTATTTTGCTTGCTGAAAATCATTTTTTCTTGCCCTCTGTCGACCCAACTCGGCGAGTCAGTGTTTGGACTCGGCGAGTTGGCCCTACTCGGCGAGTTCAAAGCTTGACTCGGCGAGTCCAAGCGTCAGACAGAGGATAATTCGGGATTTTGTTGCTATTTTGTCTTGGATTGATACCTATATCGTTTTATTATGTAAAAATCCGAATTTTAACTTAATTTAATGATTATCCTTGACATAAATATAGATAATTTCAAATCTTTTAAATATTGATTATTTATATGATAAATATTGGACTATTTAAGATTATTTGGTAATTATCTAATGACAAATAATTCAATTAGGTCAAATATAGATAATTATGAAATTAATTGTTTAATTTGAATTTTGTGATTAATAGTTTAATTTAGAAGAATTTAAATTTCAACCCCTAAAGTTTTACAAGTTTAAATTTCAACCCTATACTATTATATTATTAAAAGCTTAATATATATATATATATATATATATATATATATATATATATATATATATATATATATATATATATATATAAGTAAAATTAAAATGTTAGTCTTACCGTTAGTAGGCCTCATTCATGAAGTCGGTCTATAATGTGGGTATAAGGTTGCTGTCTATAAAATGACGCTTAATGGGTGTACACTCACACCCACCGCTTGCTTGACCGGTGGAGGGTCGTTAGCTGAGCGGGTAGGATAGGGCAACTCTCTCTCCTCATTAATAAGTATAATGAACATATAAAGTAACTAAACTATTTTATAAAATTCCTAATCTTAGTTACTTTAGGAAAAGTGATTTGATGCAATCCCATGAAATTGCACTTTGCACCCATGCTAAGAAGTTAGTGGAGCGTGTGTGGTTTACCGGCACACTAATTGGTTCTAAGCAAAGGTGACAAAGGGTGATTCATTGTTTATCATAGTTCGATGGAGCGTGTGTGGTTTACCGGCACATCGAATAGATGATTGTAACAATGAAGGCACCATGTAGATTTGCATGGTAATTCACACCCGCTTTGTGATCCTCGGTATCCCAATCACAAACTAGAGGGGCATATCGAGATTTAAACATGCCATTGAAGAGTTCAATGAATCTCTAAAATGTAGGAATTCTCAATAAAACTTAAGGTTATGTTTTCGTGGTGAAGAATTAATGAATCGTCATTCACTTACCTCCAAATTATTTGCATGATTGGATTACGGCATCCCTTTTCTAATATGTAAATAATGTTGTTGGGTCCTAGCCCTAATTTTTCATTTTGGGTGATTAATTAAGGATCCAATTCTAATCAAACTTTGTCCTTTCTATTTGTAGATGTCGAACGCAAACAACGTTGCTGCTAACTCATTCACGTTAATGAGTCTTTGCCAAAAGGTGACCTTCGATGGTACGAACTTTAGTGAATGGATAAGATACATTCGCACCATTGCACGCTACTGATGGGTTTTGAGCATTCTAACACTTCCTAAGTGTACTTGCAATCCTAATAAACCTTGGATCTATGTTTGTCTAAGATACATGCAAAAAATTATTTTTCCAAGGTTCATATCCTAACTAGCATGGTATGGGGAACTTGAATCAAATAAAACTAGTAGAAATACTTACCTTGTAGTTATAGTTGATTCCTTGGAGTTTTAGAGCCTAGCACCAATAGTGTGGATGCCTCAAATGGAAATCACAAATCACCACAAACTTGGAACTTTGAGAGAATAGTCACTACTATCTTGAAATCGGCCCTCTTGCTTTTCTCACTCAACTAGTGTCAACTAGTGTGATTTCAAGAACCAAGCCTCCTTTATATAGTGTGGTGGATTAGGGTTACATCCATGTATACCCTAATACCCATGTCTCTTCATTTCCATGAGATCCATGGGTTAAAGCTCCATGGAGTATCCATGGACTTTCCATGCAAGCCTAGCCCATTCCAAATAAGCATTAGCCCACGCTATATAAATATAGAAGCCCATATTTAATTAGTAATATCTTTGATCTCTAAATTAATCCTAGATTAATTATAGATCAATACTAATTAAATAATATGATCTTATATTAATATTTTAGAACTTATAATATATTAATAAATCATAACTTGTACTATTCTCAAAAGATTATCCATAAATTGTTCGGGTGAAGTGCATCCCAAATGGACCATGCCGGGTCGGGTCAAGTACATACCAAATATAGTTTTGGACTTAGACGCTATATCCAACAGCTACGAGGACAAAGAGTATGTCCTCGATGAAAAGCTCGAGAAGGTCAACCCGGAAATCACTACTCCCAAAGAGATGGTTGTCTTTGAGACACACGAACGTGATGAACCGAAAGTACATTGCATCATGATAGCCATTATGAACCAAGAATTCCAAAAGTCCTATGAGGACATGTATCCGTACGAAATGCATCAAGACTTGATGGAGAGGTACCACCAAAGCGTGAGGCAAGAGCGCTACGAGATCATCACCAACATGATCATCGCTAAGATGGGAAATGGAGAATTGTTGACTGTGTACTTGCAAAAGATGCAACGATATGTTGATCGCCTTCGCAAGTTAAATGTTAACTTTGGGGAGCATTTGGCCATCGACATTGTTCTTCATTCCTTGCCTTCATGCTACAACCAATTTAGGATGACCTACCACATGAACAAGGAAGAGGTCACCCTAAGCAAACTCCAAGGACTCCTTAGGACAGCTGAGAGCAACCTAAAGGACAAGTCTGTTGCACCATCTCCCGCACCAACCGCTGCTCCTGTTTAAGGCTATTGGGTAGGGAAGGGGCAAGAAGAGGAAGGCTTCTTCGAAGAGCCACCGCAAGGGAAAGTCCCAAGATGGTTCCTCTTCTAGTGGGACCAAGGTTGATCCTGCTAAGCCCAACCCAAACCCAAAGGAGGCAGAGTGCCATCATTGCCACAAGATAGGGCATTAAGAGAGAACCTGCCCGGAATATCTGCAAGCCATCAAGGATGGAAAGATCAAGCCATCTTTTGCAGGTACATACACAATTAAATCTAGTAATTCATCTCACACTATTTCTTGGGTTCTTGATACAGGATGTGGTTACCACACTTGCTCTGATT
The DNA here is from genome assembly GCF_002870075.4 of Lactuca sativa. Lineage (NCBI taxonomy): Eukaryota > Viridiplantae > Streptophyta > Magnoliopsida > Asterales > Asteraceae > Lactuca > Lactuca sativa. The sequence continues at coordinate 135,196,891 of NC_056630.2, read as the reverse complement.
TGCAGGGACTAAGAAGAGATAGAGATGTGGAGCAAGGAAGAATAAATACAATCATGGGAAACAGAAGATCGTCGCCTGTCACCAAGATTGGAGTGTATTCTTTAATGCTTAGTAATGGATTAGGTCTAGATTTAAATAATTGTTGCTACTCGCCAGATATGGCAAGAAACATCATTTCATTTCATGGTTTGTTTAGAAAAGGATTTAGATATTCGTTTAATAATATGAATGGTTCTATTTATGCTTATCTAAATGGTGTTTTATACTTTGACGCAATGCCTTGTAATGGAATTTATGAGAATGTTATGGTTATAGATAACATAGGAAATGATATGTTGTGTATAGATTCTTCTAATAGTATGGATAAAGCATCTTTGTGGCATTGTCGTCTTGGACATGTCAAGAAGAAGCGCATAGCCCAACTCCAAAAGGATGGAGTGTTCGAGTCATTCGACCTTAGGGAAGATGACACGTGCGAATCTTGTTTACTTCGAACGATGACCAAGTCACCCTTCACTGGCACTTGTGAGAGGGGTGAGGGTTTATTGAATCTCATACATACCGATGTATGTGGGCCCTTTAGATCCACCACAAAGGATGGAAACCGCTTCTACGTGACTTTCACCGATGATTGTAGTAGTTATGGGTATATTTACTTAATCAAGCACAAGTCTGAAACGTTTGAAAAGTTCAAAGAGTTCAAGAATGAAGTGGAGAATCAATTGGGCAGGAAAATCAAGATGATTCGATCCGATCGAGGAGGAGAGTACCTAAGTCTTGAATTCCACGACTATCTCAAGGAATGTGGAATAGTTTCACAATTGACACCACCTAGGACACCGCAGTTAAATGGTGTGGCAGAAAGGCGCAATCGAACCTTGTTGGACATGGTTCATTCTATGATGAGTCATGCTTCACTACCTATCTCATTTTAGGGGTATGCCTTGGAGACTGCCGCCCATATCCTTAACCGAGTCCCTACAAAGAAGGTTGCCAAAACACCTCACGAGATGTGGACAAGGAAAGCTCCCTCGTTGGCACATATCAAGGTTTGGGGTTGTGAATTTTTCGTAAGACGAGAAACTCATGACAAGATCGAACCTCGTAGTGAGCGATGTATTTTCATCAACTGCCCATAGAAATCCTGTGGATGTCTAGACCGAGTGACAATCTTGTCTTCGTTGCGAGGAGAGGGATTTTCCGAGAGAGAGAGAACTCATAAGCCAAGGAGACAGTGGGAGGCAGATCGATCTTGAAGAGATTCAAGAGTCGAGTGATGAAGGAACCTCTACCGCTGGCGCTCAACCCGAGGAGGAAACTCCGGTTGAACCGATTGACGAGTCATTACCTCTTAGACGTTCCGACAGAGTTAGAGTTCAACCCCAGTTTTATGGTTTTCATATTACTACTGAAGGGACACGTATATTAGTGATGGCACACTAATAAATCTAGATGAACCTAATTGCTATAAGGAAGCCATGGCAGGCCCGGAGTCTGCAAAGTGGAAAGAGGCGATGGACAATGAGATTCAGTCCATGTATGACAACCAAGTTTGGAATTTGGTTGAGAATGTGCCCGTACGTAAGACCGTTGGGTGTAAATGGATCTTCAAGAAGAAGACCGACGTGGATGGGAATGTGCACATATATAAGGCACGATTGGTGGCGAAGGGCTTTACTCAAACTCCCGGAGTTGACTATGATGAGACCTTCTCACCGGTTGCGAAGATAAAATCTATTAGGTTAATGCCAGCTATTGCCGCATTTCATGATTATGAGATATGGCAGATGGATGTCAAGACCGCTTTCCTTAATGAGAACTTGGCTGAGGATATTTACATGGCTCAGCCAGAGGGTTTTGTCAATCCGAAGCATCCAAATAGAGTGTGCAAGCTTGAGAAGTCCATTTATGGACTTAAGCAAGCGTCTCGCAGATGGAATCTTTGCTTTGATGAGTGATGTGTGTGAAACAAACTAGTTTTAATCCTACTAACTTTGAAACATCCCAAAAATACAGTCTGAAAATTTCATTTTAAATTAGTAGTAAAACCATATTCATTAATGTCATATAAGAATCATAAAGAATGTATCTCAAAATATATTAACAACTGTCAAATATATCAGAGTATAAACATCCCAGGCTGAACAAATGGTGTGTGCACTGCAATCTTCCCGAGCTCCTCTTTTAAAAACTGAGTACTTGAAACCAAAACTAAAAACCGTAAGCACGAAGCTTAGTGAGCTCCCCTAAACTACCATATACCATACAATACATATAAAGCACATACTAGGCCTTGCCCACTGCATCGGACCGAGGTTCGGACTAACTGGGGCCTTGCCCCCTGCATCGGACCGAAGTCCAGAAACTGACTGGGACCCCGTCCCCTGCATCGGACCGAAGTCCGGACTAACTGGGGCCTTGCCCCCTGCATCGAACCGAAGTCCGGAAACTGACTGGGACCCCGTCCCCTGCATCGGACCGAAGTCCGGACTAACTGGGGCCTTGCCCCTGCATCGGACCGAAGTCCGGAAACTGACTGGGAACCCGTCCCCTGCATCGGACCGAAGTCCGGACTAACTGGGGCCTTGCCCCCTGCATCGGACCGATGTCCGGAAACTGACAGAAAATAGCATAACATAACATATCAACTAGCATAAACACATATACTGCATACTGCATCAGGCCGTTGCCCGGAACACATAACACATAACACATAAATCCTGTCTGAGCCACGAAGGCATCAAACATACTAACTACTGCATCAGACCGAAGTCCGGAAACTACTGCTAACTGAACGGGCCGACATTGTGGCCTTAGACCCGTTCCTACTGGAAGGAAACTCACCTCACACTGCTGAAGTCCCGTAGACACAACCCCACACTGCTAAAGTCCCGCAGACTCAACCCCAGTTGCTAGATGACAGATTCCCGAACTGTCAACACCAAAATAACACCCAATTAATAATTGGGTACTAACACATAACTAAAAAATACATGCTTTGGATAATTACTACATTACCCCTAGCTTGGCTTACCCAAGCCCAAGGCCCAATCCATAGGCCTAAAGTCAACTAGGGATCAAAGCTCAACATATGGCCCAATTTTCCAAATTGGGCCCAAACCTCTACATAGACATCCCTTAAGGCCCAATTGATCAGTCCAGTCCAACATGTATCATTCTAGGGCCTAATATCTTACAACCATCTAGGCCCCAACTATGGCCCATCTATGGCCCACTTTTCCAAATTGGGCCCAATCCTTCATATGGGCCTTACCCTAAAGCCCAACTAATTACTCTAGCCCAAGTGAAATTAGGGTTTCACATCAAATGATAACTAGGGTTAAGTGTTTCTTACTTAACCTACTAAGGACTTAACACACTAGGGACTTAATCCATTATTGCTTTGATTAATTTATGCCAATGATTATTATTTAATATTTCACTTATTAAATAATTCTCGTGTGTCCTGATAAATTCCCAAATATTAATATTTTCTCAATTAGCTCATTAAGGACTTATTCCATTAAGTCCTTTAATCTACTAGATAAATGGCATGAAATAGTTTGGGATTAATTCACAATCCAATCCCAATGGCCCACAAGTGGCCCAATTAGTCAAAGGCCCAATACTCATAATTAGGGTTTTCTAAACCCTAATTAGGGTTCCTCATCCAAACGTGGTCCAATAGGCCCAAAATAACTCTCTAAGCCCATTAGGGTTTTGCTTGTGGGACACCGCCCACTACCACCTCGGGTAGTGGTGGTCCATGGCGGCTCATGGCAGCGGCCACCACCCTAAGGTGGTGGTTTTCCATTTCTTTTTATTATTCAATTTGCTAATTACAATTACAGGGCTTTAATCCAAATACACACACTGACTAACACACACACACACACTAACTAATACACACACACCCAACCACACCATGGTGGCCGGCGACGATGCTTGGCGACAGCCACCACCTCACGGTGGTGGCAATGACTTCTCTTCAGATTCCGACCAAAGATTCCTCACTCACACACTACATCACATACACACTAAAATAAACACCCACCGGCAGTCGTTCATCGATCGTGAAAAAAAAGAGTTGACGGCGGCAGCAGCCACCATGGCCGGCTGCCATGGTGGTTCCACATGGTGGTCTTCAGCTTCACGCAATATCAAGCGACGACGGTTGGGGGGAAAAGGGAAAAGAAATAACAGCGGCAGCGGTGGTTTGCATCAACATCCAATCCCGGTGGTGCACAGCGACGACAGAACTCTGAAGAGGCGGCAACATCGTCGTACATCGGTTGCTCGGAGTGGCGGCGGCCACTCGTCTGTTGGGAAAACGATGGCGAAGGGTGGTCAGAACGACGCCGGACAGTCGAGTCGGACCCTGAACATCGACGACAAAAGAAGAAGGAGGAGGATGGCGGAAAATGACGACTCACACACACCCGGAAGCCACGCTGTCGACTGCCATCGCTCGGAGATAAAAGCTATTACCCTCAGCGGCTCGGCTGGTCAGAAAACGCGACCAAAAAGCGACTGCGATGTTGGCTGGGAGCAGTTGCCGTTGGCAGCCATGGGTGACCGGAGTGATGGCGGCTGGAAGCTAAACGAAAGGGAGAGGGTGACGGCTCCTTTAGGATGCTAGGGTTAGGGTTTGTAAAGCATATATACCCGGCAAATATAAAACAATTTCCATAATTCCAAGACTAGTCCCTCCGCCTTACTTTTCTTTCAAATGGAATCCAAAATTTACCATTTAAGTCCCTGCCCATAAAACTCTTTACAAGTTAAATCCGAAATTTACCAACTACCCCCTTTACTCCATAAAATCTCTTCAAATTAAGCCCCCAAAATTATCATTTAGCCCTTGCCTTCATAAATATTTACAAAACAAATCTCGGACTTACACTTTTAACCCCCAACTTCTAAAATTCTTCACAAGTTAGTCTGGAACTTATATTTATTAATTTATTTAAATAAACGAGGCGTTACAACTCTCCCCCACTTAAATTAGATTTCGTACTCGAAATCATTCCTTTCACTTCAAACCACTCTAGTAACTTGCTCACCATCCTGGGCACACCCTAGCCTTTCTAGGGTAACTGTGACCAACCCTCGCGACAAGATCACATCTATTCCGACTGATATATGTTGCCTTGAGATGGTCTGATTCCCTGACAGACCACTCATACCAAATTATTATTGATGAAACCGGCCTGCTTATCTCTAAACTGACTACTCAACTTCTGCTAGCTTGAAAATTTCCACTACAAAACAGGTTCACAAACCCAATTATCCCTGTAGATCACTTATACTTGGCCAATGCTCATCTATTTCCGCTATGAGTGACTCGTCACTTCCCAATAAACCAGCTATCCTGTCTTTACTTGCAAAATCAGGGCACAACTACTAACATTGCCCAAGAGCTGTAACTGCCTGAAACACTAAGTTGTCTGAAACTGTATGCTGTCACATAGTTGCTTCCTGACATCTACTGAGACCTACCTGGTCTCAATTTTCCGCCAATCATCTGAAATACCGGGTTCCGGCCCGGCTGCGGAGCCAAAAGACTCCCACTTGGTCGCCTCACACGACTTCTGAACAAATTCCTTCTCTAGAACTAGTTGCCACTAGTTACCATGCCAATGAGGCTCTAATAACTTTCTAATCTAACAAATCGAGTCCATACGTCAAATCCTGATGTCACCAAACCCAAGGCTAAAAATGATTGCTACAAGACCATTGGTAGCCTCATATCATAAATGACCTTAAGCAGTCCCCTGCTTCCTTGCTCTCATCTCTGTAGTGGCACTTCTACAATCTTATCACTGGCTTAACCAGGTCTAATCTGCCTGGTAAATTTCGAAATCCAATCCGTGGATTTCCATTTCCTCACTACTACACCCGAACTGGTGGGTACTATTGTTCTTTCCGCGTCTTAACAATGCACTCACGCTATCTACCAACCTAGTGAGTGCTACGACTACACCCGCATACTTACAACACTATATCACTGTCTGGCTGCTAGTGAATGCTACGGCTACACCCGCATACTTACAACACTCTAACACTATCTGAATGCTAGTGAATGCTACGACTACACCCGCAGACTTACAACATTCTATCTATACTGGATCGAACACGCGCTTGAACTGCTCTCAACTGAACTCATGTCCTGACTGGAATCCTAAACCTGATTCCCTAAGGCTTGCTAGTAACATCATGGGAACGCAATCTCCTTATTGGCAAGCTTTTCTGAACTTCCATCTCACACTATCCTCAAACCATACAACCGCTTGGGCTATCTTCCTTCCCAATAAGGATGCGAAACTTATCCTAGTCTCAAAACTGCTCCTGCTTCTGAATCCTTGGGTGATTCTCCCCCACTTTGATTCAACTAATGCCCTACAGCACACAAAACTGGAAGAATTCCTAATCCTTCTCGCCACCCATGACCAATCTGCTAGAAACCACACTTACCATTGCTAGTGTTTCAACACTAGCTAATCCAAAAGATCACACAATTTCTAAAAATACGAATAAATCTCCGGTAATAACATGCTAAACCCAGGAAGCTCCGAATCTCAGTTGGAGACCTCGGAATCTCCCACTGCATCACGACCTCTAACTTAGCCGGATCGACTAGAATATCCTTCCGATTGACAAGGTGCCCAAGAAATTGCACCTCACGCAACCAGAACTCACAATTAGAGAACCTTTCAAAAATTCTCTTCCACCTCAAAATCTCTAGCACCTCCCTTAGGTGCTTCTTGTGCTGCTCCTCAGTCTTGGAATAAACCAAGATGACATTGTACTTCCCAATCCCGCAAGTGTTGCACCGAAACAGGTCCTGTTGGTCTCTTGAAAGCTAATCTGAAATCTACGGTCTCCTCCCGAGACCCCTCACTATAAGCAACTGATTTGGTTCCCTCTACCAATGTGCTCCAAGTCCATATCCCGCTCTCGAGCTCTAGAAGTCATATCATTCAGGGTCTTGCACCCCGAGATACTCATAATCTCCCTGCTATCATTCTACAGTATGTTCTGATAACTTACCTTCTTCATTTCCTCATCTTCTGCATACCGTGGTACCATATAAGCTCTTTCACGAGGCTTGGCAGTGATCTCTGCCACAGTCTCAGTCGTCTGGTGGAGATCTAACAACTCTTGCGCCAACTATTGCGCCCCAATCGTCTGGGCACACTCTGCCCAGAATCTGGTCTAGAAGTCATCCCATGACATACCATCAACCACATCATCCCTCAACTCACTACCAACCTCTTCCTATCAATCTCGTGCTCTATCCCTTAGGAGATAGGAAGTAAGTCAGATCTTGTCTCCTTTCGAGACAACGTCTGGTACGGAATGTGTTGGCAACATCTGCCAACCATCTGTTGCTAACAATGGGGTCCCTAACCCCTATGTCAATCAGAAGCCTCACAAACTCTGAATTCCCGAAACATCCACTTACGGGTCTCTATCATGACTGTCATCTCAGTGCAGAATGCACTCGGCCTCTCATCACAAATCTCTATGATGCTCTCCTTGATCACACTGAGGATCACATGAGTCTGGTCAATGATACTGCGCGAAACTCTCGGATGGAATGAACTCTCTCATCTGATCATCAATCTGCCCGGCTCCAGAGTCCGAGCCTGATCCCCTGTCGACAACAGAACTACCACCTGGTCTACCACGTAGCGTCACTATACTCGGCAACATGTCATCACTAACATCACAATACTCATCCAAACTCGAGGGATCTCACACACTACAAGTTCCCTGGATTCATCTCAGCCTTCCTTGATTCGAGTACAGATCCTCTGCTTTCAGTAGTACGGGCCCATACTACCTTCCACATCTATCCGTACTCTCCTCAAGAACTGCCTCGACTCCACCAAGTCACTCTACTGCTGCTGATCTCTGCTACTACCTTCCTAGGCTTGCCCTAGGGAACTTCTGACTCCACCCAAACCAATCCTCAGCTGCTGAAGGCCTCCTTGTAATGCCAATGAACCACCACCTGAATACCATCACATGCAATGAGGCTCAGATAATCCTACGAGTAAAAGACTCGTCCCTACAACGGTTAGACTCAAACGAGAGCTGCGCAGTAGGGCCAAATCCAGCACTCTAAGATTATTCAACCCTGATCACATGTGATGTGACGTATTCACCTAATGGCTAACTCCCATCACTCAGAGTCCCACAAAGCACAAAGCAAGCAGCATTCGGACAAAGAAAACATACCCAGACAAAACTATTCTTATAACAAAAAACTGTACTAGCATACGATGCTAAGCTCATATAATCAGGCATAACCTACACAAGCTATCCTACTACTGTCTACTCAATACTAGCATGAAATTCTTATCAAGTTGAAACACATAAAGCAGGCACATAAGGCATCCTCCTAGATCCTTAGTCCTATACTAGCATGTTGTTCTCATAAAGCTGATACACATATAATAGGCACATAAGGCATCCTTCCTAGATTCTTAGTCCTATTCTAGCATGTTGTTCTATTGAAACTGAAACTAATATTCATAACATAAACTTGTATGGGTAATTTGGGAGTACTTACTTGAGCTCGGCTGATTACATGCACCACACCCTTTTTCTCTTTTCAAAGTTCTTTTCTTTCTAAAAATTATGTTTGCTTTTCTAAAACTCTTTTCTTTTTAAAAACTTTTTACCACTTCCTTAGTTTGAGTTCAGACACACTCGGGAGTGTGCCCGAATCCCTCAAACCAAGGCTCTGATACCAACTTGAAACATCCCAAAACTACAGTCTGAAAATTTCATTTTAAATTAGTAATAAAACCATATTCATCAATGTCATATAAGAATCATAAAGAATGTATCTCAAAATATCTTAACAACTGTCAAATATATCAGAGAATAAACATCCCAGGCTGAACAAATGGTGTGTGCACTGCAATCTTCCTGAGCTCCTCTTTTAAAAACTGAGTACCTGAAACCAAAACTAAAAACCATAAGCACGAAGCTTAGTGAGCTCCCCCAAACTACCACATACCATACAATACATATAAAGCACATACTGGGCCTTGCCCACTGCATCGGACCGAGGTCCGGACTAACTGGGGCCTTGCCCCCTGCATCAGACCGAAGTCCGGAAACTGACTGGGACCCCGTCCCCTGCATCGGACAGAAGTCCGGACTAACTGGGGCCTTGCCCCTGCATCGGAACGAAGTCCGGAAACTGACTGGGACCCCGTCCCCTGCATCGGACCGAAGTCCGGACTAACTGGGGCCTTTCCCCCTGCATCGGACCGAAGTCCGGAAACTGACTGGGACCCCGTCCCCTACATCGGACCGAAGTCCGGACTAACTGGGGCCTTGCCCCCTGCATCGGACCGATGTCCGGAAACTGACTGAACATAGCATAGCATAACATATCAACTAGCATAAACACATATACTGCATACTGCATCGGGCCGTTGCCCGGAACACATAACACATAACACATAAATCCTGTCTGAGCCACGAAGGCATCAAACATACTAACTACTGCATCGGACCGAAGTCTGGAAACTACTGCTAACTGAACGGGCCGGCATTGTGGCCTTAGACCCGTTCCTACTGGAAGGAAACTCACCTCACACTGCTGAAGTCCCGTAGACACAACCCCACACTGCTGAAGTCCCGCAGACTCAACCCCAGCTGCTAGATGACAGATTCCCGAACTGTCAACACCAAAATAACACCCAATTAATAATTGGGTACTAACACATAACTAAAAAAATACATGCTTTGGATAATTACTACATTACCCCTAGCTTGGCTTACCCAAGCCCAAGGCCCAATCCATAGGCCCAAAGTCAACATATGGCCCAATTTTCCAAATTGGGCCCAAACCTCTACATAGACATCCCTTAAGGCCCAATTGATCAGTCCAGTCCAACATGTATCATTCTAGGGCCCAATATCTTACAACCATCTATGCCCCAACTATGGCCCATCTATGGCCCAATTTTCCAAATTGGGCCCAATCCTTCATATGGGCCTTACCCTAAAGCCCAACTAATTACTCTAGCCCATTTGATTATTCTCGGATGGCCCAACACAAAGCCCAAGTGATATTACGGTTTCACATCAAATGATAACTAGGGTTAAGTGTTTCTTACTTAACCTACTAAGGACTTAACACACTAGGGACTTAATCCATTAAGTCCATTATTGCTTCGATTAATTTCTGCCAATGATTATTATTTAGTATTTCACTTATTAAATAATACTCGTGTGTCCTGATAAATTCCCAAATATTAATATTTTCTCAATTAGCTCATTAAGGACTTAGTCCATTAAGTCCTTTAATCTACTCGATAAATGGCATGAAATAGTTTGGGCTTAATTCACAATCCAATCCCAATGGCCCACAAATGGCCCAATTAGTCAAAGGCCCAATACTCATAATTAAGGTTTTCTAAACCCTAATTAGGGTTCCTCATCCAAACGTGGCCCAATAGGCCCAAAATAACTCTCTAAGACCATTAGGGTTTTGCTTGTGGGACACCACCCATTACCACCTCGGGTAGTGGTGGTCCATGGCGGCTCACGGCGGCGGCCACCACCCTAAGGTGGTGCTTTTCCATTTCTTTTTATTATTCAATTTGCTAATTACAATTACAGGGCTTTAATCCAAATACACACACTCACTAACACACACACACACACACTAACTAATACACACACACCCAACTACGCCATGGTGGCCGACGGCGATGTTTGGCGGCAGCCACCACCTCACGGTGGTGGCAATGACTTCTCTTCAGATTCCGACCAAAGATTCCTCACTCACTCACTAAATCACATACACACTAAAATAAACACCCACCGGTAGCCCTTCATCGATCTTGAAAAAAAAGAGTTGACGGCGGCAGCAGCCACCATGGCCGGCTGCCATGGTGGTCTTCAGCTTCACGCAATATCAAGCGACGACGGTTGGGGGGAAAAGGGAAAAGAAATAACAGCGGCAGCGGTGGTTTACATCAACATCCAATCCCGGTGGTGCACAGCGACGGCAGAACTCCGGAGAGGCGGCAACATCGTCGTACATCGGTTGCTCGGAGTGGCGGCGGCCACTTGTCTGTTGATAAAACGATGGCGAAGGGTGGTCAGAACGATGCCGGACAGTCGAGTCGGACCCTGAACATCGACAGCAAAAGAAGAAGGAGGAGGATGGCGGAAAATAACGACTCACACACACCCGAAAGCCACGCTGTCGACTGCCATCGCTCGGAGATAAAAGCTATTACGCTCAGCGGCTCGGCTGGTCGGAAAACGCGACCAAAAAGCGACTGCGACGTTGGCTGGGAGCAGTTGCCGTTGGCAGCCATGGGTGACCGGAGTGATGGCGGCTGGAAGCTAAACGAAAGGGAGAGGGTGACGGCTCCTTTAGGATGCTAGGGTTAGGGTTTGTAAAGCATATATGCCCGACACATATAAAACAATTGCCATAATGCCAAAACTAGTCCCTACGCCTTACTTTTCTTTCAAATTGAATCCAAAATTTACCATTTAAGTCCCTGCCCATAAAACTCTTTACAAGTTAAATCCGAAATTTACCAACAACCCCCTTTACTCCATAAAATCTCTTCAAATTAAGCCCCCAAAATTATCATTTAGCCCTTGCCTTCATAAATATTTACAAAACAAATCTCGGACTTACACTTTTAACCCTCAACTTCTAAAATTCTTCACAAATTAGTCTGGAACTTATATTTATTAATTTATTTAAATAAACGAGGCATTACAAACTTAGACACAAAATAAACACACGAAAGGCAGTGTACCTATCGATTAGTAATATAGTTCAAGCAAGTAGGGTATCGAACACAGGGAACGGTAAACAATTAAAATAAATGCTAGTATTATCTAAATAAAACAAGTAATAGAAAATTGGTTTTCTCTAGTTTTGCAAGACTAGAAACTTAAACAATTAACTAAAATTTAAACTAAGAAACTAAGAACTAGATAAACAAAGATTCAACTAAATTTAATAACGAAGGGAACTTCTGTTTAGTTCAACTCAATTGATCCTATGGTTGATATTATGGTAATAGTGCAATGGATTAATTCTTTTATTGGCTACCGATTCAAGTGATTAGATTCACGTTCGCTGCACTAATCCTTAGAGAACAAACTAACTCAAACAGTGGCCAATTGTCTAATTTAATTCAATTTTACTAGGTTATTTATTCGGGTTAATTTAGACTTGTAATGGTTAACTAATTTGGTCCTTTAGTTAACCTCTTGTTGATGGTCATCACACAGGCTCACACATGATTTTACCTATTTTTCTTATTAATTCTAGATTCATGTTCATTAATCCTAGACATATGATAAAGTGGTCACATAAACATATGAGGTTAACAACTAAGAGATGTTCATGCAGCTCAATGATCTTCCTATTAACAGAAAAATAGTTATCATTCACACATAAGGTTCTTTAACAAGCTAGAATCAACAAAATCACCAATATTAAATCAATCCTACCATAAATCAAACTATAATCACAAAATCATCTATCCTAAACAGAAGTTATGAGTTTTTAGCTCATATCTACAGTAAATAACAAACTAAAAACATAATCTAATGATTGAAACATGGTTTATGCAAAATATTAAGATAAAAGTAGTGTGTTATTGCCTTTGATATTCTTCCAAATTGATATCTAAGTTGAAATCTCGAAAACCACAGCTTCTAAGAACCCTTATGGCCTCCAAAAATCGTCCTAAACTTCCCCCATTCGTTAGGGTTCGAATGAGAAGCGTTTATATATATATATATATATATATATATATATATATATATATATATATATATATATATATATATATATATATATATATATATATATATATATATTATGAAAACAGGGGCTACTCGTCGAGTCCATTGACCTACTCGCCGAGTCCATCACTTAAAATCCTGTGTACGGCAAGGCAAAGTCAAGAATCGCGAAACTTCTGACCAACTCGGCGAGTTGATGGCCTACTCGCCGAGTCCGTTTGGAATCAGCATTTTCTCAAAACATGAAAGTTGTTCAAAATTGTGTATAGTTTTCAGAACATTTTGAATCTCATCAATCGGAGTTACGGTTCATGAGATATGGCCAAAACACTGACGATGGGTCAAGCTGTCCAGCAACATCCTTCTTTCTTCAAAATCCAAGATCCAAGCGTCCAATCGCCAATTCCGCTTCATTTTCCTTTCGAGCATGTCTTTGTTGCTGAAAATGAAATATTTAAGCTAATTAAGCACCTTTGGTTCATTAAATGAGACAAAAACAACATAAAGTATTAAGATAATGCATGAATTTTATAACTAACTATGTCCATATCAAAATACCCCACACTTGACCTTTGCTTGCCCGCAAGCAAAACTGAATTTTAGCACACTAATATCACATAAGACAATCCCAATCGAACCCAACCATTATGCCAAGACTGCAACGCATGCATTTGTGTCTAAAATTTTTCCTAAGGAACCCCCCATACTCTAAATACTCACAATCCTCATAAACATTCGCCCACTTTTTCCGAACAATGCTCGATTTATGCATCCCTCCAAATCCATCCGCAGAAAACCTCCTAACCTCAAGGTATTTTTGGTTGAGCAACCCAAGCATACATAATCTAGACAATTACAATTTATGATACCACATTTGAGCGCTTTGGAATTCTTCACTTCTTTGACATTTGATCTTTAATTTCTTTGAATTCACCACCTTGTTGTTTGATTTTTGGTATCTTCAACTTTTTGAATCTTCAGAATTTTGATCATTTGATCTTCACTTTAATTGCTCCAAAATTCTTACAACTTTTCTTGTAATTCTCTTTTTTTACATGTACCTCACTTTTTTTCACTCAAAACCTACATGCTTAAGCAGGGGCGCTTAACTTCAACCTTTATTGGTTAACGATAATAATTTTCCTGGATACATTTCTGGTACACGATGCTAAACATATTGCATCCTTCAAACTAAGCGAGGTAGTGTTTTTGTCCCATGATTTCACTAGAATAAGGAAGCCACAAATGCACTAGAACGTATATAGGCTCAACTAAACATTTGGGTGTTCATGCAATCATCAAATATAATACCAGCATGATCCCTCATTGCTTTTACCAAAATTTTCTAATTTAGCCCTACAATTTTAATGCGAAATTTTCAAAAATTAACTAAAATTTTAACTAATTTAACCAACCCCTACCCCACACTTAATTTATGCAATGTCCCCATTGCATATTATGCATGATAAAGAACAATAAAATAAAGAGAGAATTGGAACAAACTCCCCTGGGATAGTAGTCGCGAGGTTAATCTTCTTCATGTAAAGCTCCAATTTCAGCTGACTTTGGCATGGTAACAGCGCATCCATGCCTTGGGTGTCAAATCTCGTGTGGTTGACAACTCTCAATATGTGGGAAAAAGCATCTTGGAAACGCTCGGAAAATGATCTTCAAAAATATAGACAATGCCAGCGTCAAATGGAATCAAATCATCAACTCAAATATAAAAAGAATGAGTAACTCACCGACTTTTATGTGGAGACTCGCCAAGTTGAATCGCTATACTCGCAGAAATCGTGATTTTTTGCTTGGACTCGTCGAGTTAGTATTATGCACTCGACGAGTTCTTGACTCTGATCAGGTCTTTTCTTCTTTCTGCTTCAGCTTTAATTTTGTGTTCAAGGAGAGTATCAAGGTAATACAACTCCTCATTTTCTTCAGGGACAAGACTCTTTTTAATCAAATATAAACATCGGACTCAACATATCGCTCAAAATCTTCTAATCTTCTCGTAAATGACTCGACCGCTCACTTTAATTCCCTCACACTTTAAGAATTCGCTCTAATATCACCCTGGCTTCTAAAAAGATCAAAGACAAAACCACGTAATAAAAAAGAAAACAAACATCAAAATAAAAATTCCTATATTATCCCTAAATACTAGAAGTTTAAAAGAAAAAGAAAAGCAGACTCTAACGACGGGTTGCCTCCCACAAGCGCTTCTTTTTGTGCGAGTCTTGAGCTGGACTCCCAACTCAATAAACTTCCAATAAACTCAACGCCAATCCATCTGTTGCATTAAATATTTTCTTTGGTGGACCAATTTGTAAAATTTGGCTATTTTCTTTTAAAAATGGCCAAACGATCTTGAATACATAAAACCCAAGATTTCTGACAAGGGTTGGAACTGGTCGGGTACTAATCAGAAATAGATCGCGCTTTAGAACTTTCTCCAAAGTTGGAATCGTCACCCCATGCTTCGAAACACAAACCGGAAGAACAGGGGACCATGTCGTGGTAATGGTCAAACCACAACTTGGTTCCTGCAATTCAGCTTGTTCTTGTTCTTCGTCCGACCTCTCTGCTAACAACTTTTCCAGCTCCTCCAAATCTTTTTCTGGATTAAATTCTTCATCTTGTAACTTTAGCTCTTGTAACTCAGATTGCTCTTGTGTCTTGGGCAAGAAGTTATCTAACCATCTTCCAAATTTCTTCAAATCATCATCTGAGTCATAGTCCTCATCTTCTTGCTCATTTACATGCACTACTTCCTCAAGAAAAGCATCAAAAGCATCGAGATTTGGAAAATACATAATAAATAAAAATTAAACTATATAAAAATAAATAAAAATATATGATAACAATTAGCAAATAAAATTAACTATTTGAACTATTCCCGGGCAACGGCGCCAAAAACTTGATGTGTGTGAAACAAACTAGTTTTAATCCTACTAACTTAGACACAAAATAAACACACGAAAGGCAGTGTACCTATCGATTAGTAATATAGTTCAAGCAAGTAGGGTATCGAACACAGGGAACAGTAAACAATTAAAATAAATGCTAATATTATCTAAATAAAACAAGTAATAGAAAATGGGTTTTCTCTGGTTTTGCAAGACTAGAAACTTAAACAATTAACTAAAATTTAAACTAAGAAACTAAGAACTAGATAAACAAAGATTCAACTAAATTTAATAACGAAGGGAACTTCTGTTTAGTTCAACTCAATTGATCCTATGGTTGATATTATGGTAATAGTGCAATGGATTAATTCCTTTATTGGCTACCGATTCAAGTGATTAGATTCAAGTTCGTTGCACTAATCCTTAGAGAACAAACTAACTCAAACAGTGGCCAGTTGTCTAATTTAATTCAATTCACTAGGTTATTTATTCGGGTTAATTTAGACTTGTAATGGTTAACTAATTTGGTCCTTTAGTTAACCTCTTGTTGATGGTCATCACACAAGCTCACACATGAATTTACCTATTTTTCTTATTAATTCTAGTTTCATGTTCATTAATCCTAGACATATGATAAAGTGGTCACATAAACATATGAGGTTAACAACTAAGAGATGTTCATGCAACTCAATTATCTTCCTATTAACAGAAAAATAGTTATCATTCACACATAAGGTTCTTTAACAAGCTAGAATCAACATAATCACCAATATTAAATCAATCCTACCATAAATCAAACCATAATCACAAAATCATCTATCCTAAACAGAAGTTATGAGTTTTTAGCTCATATCTATAGCAAATAACAAACTAAAAACATAAACTAATGACTGAAACATGGTTTATGAAAAATATTAAGATAAAAGTAGTGTGTTATTGCCTTTGATATTGTTCCAAATTGATATCTAAGTTGAAATCTTGAAAACCACAGCTTCTAAGAACCCTTAAGGCCTCCAAAAATCGTCCTAAACTACCCCCATTCGTTAGGGTTAGAATGAGAAGCGTTTCTATATATATATATATATATATATATATATATATATATATATATATATATATATATATATATATATATATATATATATATATATATATATATATATTATGAAAATAGGGGCTACTCGGCGAGTCCAGTGACCTACTCGCCGACTCCATCACTTAAAATCCTGTGTACGGCAAGGCAAAGTCAAGAATCGCGAAACTTCTGACCAACTCGGCGAGTTGATGGCCTACTCGCCGAGTCCGTTTGGAAGCAGCATTTTCTCAAAACACAAAAGTTGTCCGAAATTGTGTCTAGCTTTCAGAACATTTTGAATCTCATCAATCGGAATTACGGTTCATGAGATATGGCCAAAACACTGACGACGGGTCAAGCTGTCCAGCAACATCCTTCTTTCTTCAAAATCCAAGATCCAAGCGTCCAATCGCCAATTCCACTTCATTTTCCTTTCGAGCATGTCTTTGTTGCTGAAAATGAAATATTTAAGCTAATTAAGCAACTTTGGTTCATTAAATGAGACAAAAACAACATAAAGTATTAAGATAATGCATGAATTTTATGACTAACTATGCCCATATCAATGAGAAAGTCAAAGAGTTTGGATTTGTATGAAGCGAAGATGAATCATGTGTATATGTCAAAGCCAGTGGGAGCATAGTTAGCTTTCTCGTTTTGTATGTTGATGACATACTGCTCATAGGAAACGACATCCCGACTCTGCAGGAGGTCAAGTCCTGGCTCGGGAAGTGTTTCGCTATGAAGGACCTCGGGGAAGCTTCCTATATTTTGGGAATAAGGATAGTGAGAGAAAGAAGTAAGAGACTACTAGGACTTAGTCAGAATATTTACTTAGATAAGGTACTAAAACGTTTTAGTATGGAAAACTCGAAGAAGGGAGAACTACCAATACAAAGTAATACCAAGTTAAGTAAGACTCAAAGTCCGAGTACCGAAGCTGAGATAGCTGAGATGAGACGAGTACCTTATGCTTCCGCAGTTGGCTCGATCATGTATGCTACGACTTGTACTCGACCTGATGTGGCCTTTGCTTTGAGCATGGTCAGTAGATATCAAGGGAATCCTGGAAGAGCGCATTGGATTGTGGTTAAGAACATCCTTAAGTACCTTCGGAGGACCAAGGAATGGTTTCTAGTCCTCGGAGGGAGTGATGACTTAAAGGTGCGAGGGTACAGTGATGTCAGTTTCTAGACCGACAGGGACAACTACCGTTCGCAGTCGGGATGGGTCTTTACCCTTAATGGAGGAGCGGTAACTTGGAAAAGTTCCAAACAGGAAACTGTAGCTGATTCAACATGCGAATCAGAGTACATTGCAGCGAGCGAAGCGTCAAAGGAGGCAATATGGTTGAAGAAATTCATTGGCGATCTTGGAGTTGTGCCTTCCATAAAGGAGCCCATGGAGATTTCCTGTGATAATGAAGGAGCGGTTGCCTTGACCAAGGAACCGAGGGATCATGGTAGATCTCGGCATATCGACAGAAAATATCACTTTATTAGACATCGAATATAAGAAGGACACCTCGTGGTTAAGAGGATATCATCAGAAGATAAACCAGCAGATCCGCTTACGAAGGGACTGAGCAGGGTTAAGCACTTGCAGCATGCTAGGAGTATTGAGCTGAAGGATGATATTAGTTTAGATTAGATAGTATTAGAAATGTGTAATAGATAAATGTAATTGACATTTGATGATTAAATAAAGGAGTATTATTTATAAGTAAAGTTACTGTCTTATGTTAATTGTTTAGCTATTGTTTCCATGTTTTGACTTCCAGAATACTTGAGTTTATTAAGATTAATCGAATTATTCAAACAGTCCACAATCGTTCATATGTTGGAAGTAGGTATGAATAAAGATTGTCGTGAATTGGTGTGTAGATTGTCTAAATGGTATTTGACATAGCAAAGGTTTGCTACAACATTCATGAGTGCTTATGAACAAGTTTTGAGCATTGGAATAAACCCGCGCTTGCTGGAATCACTTTGGAGTGATCGCAAGACGATAATATCATATGGTCTTAAAACCTAGATATATGGTTTATTATTTACTAATTGATTGTACATTGATAATGCGAAACCGCATCAGTAAATTGATGTCATAAAACACATTGTTGTGTATAGTTGGTTAGTCGATAAGTAAATGCATATAAGTCGAAGTTTATCTGTTACTTTTATTCTAAGAGGGTAAAAGTGATATCACGGCCGCTCGATGATTTGATTTGACTTATGTGCCGGGCCCGGTCAGGACTGAATTAATGTGTTCAATTAAGTTCTATGTCAAATAAATTTGAGATCGAGAAAATAGTTGCTGGACAATGAGTTTGACAATGTTCATGAAATCGTCTGTACGATATCAAAATAGAGGGTTGTACGATCCCTTATCTAAACGACACATTACTGATGAGATCAGAGTTTACAGCGTCTTTGAGAGCTACGATTGCTAATCGGATTGTGTTTGCGTTTGTAGTTACTAGACTTATCCAAGTGGGAGACTGTTGGATTAGTGTCTAAGGCTGTAACTATATTTGGTAAGTACTTGACCCAGTTATGCATGGTTTTTTTAGGTTGCCTTCACCATAGCAACTTGATAGGGTGATTTAGAGAGAATAGATATCATTATTAATGTATTATAAGAATAATATGTTAAAAGAATAATAATATTATTTGATTAATAGAAGTCATAAATTAATTAGGAATTAATTTGGTGACTCAAAGAGATTAATTGAATAAAGGGGTATAAACTGTCAAATGTGTGAAAGTTGTATTTTGAGCTGATAACCCTTATGGATATAGGTTGGACGATTTTAGGGATGTGGATCACCTAGAAATCATCCAAGACCTTATCTAGAAGAGGATTTGGATTGCTTTGAGGCTAAGTTATCCAATTAGGGTTTTAGGGTGAAACCCTAGGAGCTCACAGTATAAATAGACCCATAGGGTTGAGGAAATCGGCCAGCCTTGCTATTGGAGTAACCCTAGAGCTGATTTCCCTCTTCCTCATCTCTATCAAATCATCTTCGTGCTAGTTGGTGTTTGTAAGCCATTAGAGGAGTGACATTTGTGACTCTAAGCTCCAAGAAGAAGAAGGTTTTCAAGCAAGTAACTCAAGGTATTATTCTAGATCTGTTTTCATATGTTTTGATTGTTAGTTTACATTAGATCTAGCCATGAAAGTCTTGGATATGTTGCATGTTCAATTAGTGAAACCTAGATCCAAGCTATAGGGTTGTATGTGCACATAGGGAAAGTTCTTATGTTCAAAACCCATCAGAAACCTTCTCACCAATGGCGAAGATTAAGTATATTAGGGTTATGCTAGCCATAGCTGCATTTCAGGATTATGAAATATGGCAAATGGACGTTAAAACCGCTTTTTTTTAATGGAAAGTTGGCCGGGGATGTTTACACGAGTCATCCAGAGGGTTTTGTCAATGAAAAGTACCTTAATAGAGTGTGTAGGATTGCGAAATCCATTTTTGGATTGAAAAAAGCATCTCGCAGATGAAATCTTTGTTTCGATGAGAAAGTCAAAGAGTTTGGATTTTCGAGAAGCGAGGATGAGTCTTGTGTATATGTTAAAGCTAGTGGGAGTACAGTTAGCTTTCTGGTGTTGTATGTGGATGACATACTCCTCATAGGAAATAACATCCTAACCTTGCAGAAGGTTAAGTCCTGGCTTGGGAAGTGTTTCGCTATGAAGGACCTCGGAGAAGCTGCCTATATTTTTAGGCTAAGGATATTGAGAGACAGGAGTAAGAGAGTAATTGGACTTAGTCAAAGTACCTATTTGGAAAAGATGTTGAAAAGATTCAGCATGATTGATTCCAAGAAAGGTGACTTACTGATCCAGAGCAATGCTAAGTTGAGTAAATCTCAGAGTCCGAGTATAGAGGCTGAGATAGCTGAGATGAGTCGAGTACCATATGCTTCTGTTGTTGGTTCGATCATGTATGCTATGAATTGTACTCGTCCTGATGTGGCCTTTCTTTGAGCATGGTCAGCAGATATTAAGGGAATCCTAGCAAGACTCACTGGACTGCGTAAAGAACATTCTCAAGTACCTACGGAGGAATAAGGACTGTGTCCTTACCCTCGGTGGGGGGTGATGACTTTAGAGTGGTGGGGTACAGTGATGCCAACTTTCAGACCGACAGAGATAATTTCCACTCTCAGTCGGGCTGGTTATTTACCCTGAATGGAGGAGCAATAACTTGGAAAAGTTCCAAGCTGGAGACAGTAGTTGATTCAACTTGCGAATCAGTGTACATAGCAGCAAGCGAGGTGGCTAAGGAGGCAATATGGCTAAAGAACTTCATCAGAGACCTTGAAGTTGTACTAGCTCTAAAGGACACATCGACAAAAATTATCACTTCATACGACATTGGATAGAAGAAGGACTCCTCGTACCAAAGAGGGTATTGTCAGAAGAGAACCCAGCAGATCCCCTCATGAAGGGACTGAGTAGGGTTAAGCACCTACAACATGCGAGGCGCATCGGGCTGAAAGACGATATTTGTTTTAATGATCAGATAGTTTTGAAACTTATAATAGTTGAAATGTAATTCGCATTTGATGATTAAATAAAAGGTGTTTTTTATTTATAAGCAATGTTACTATCTTGTTTCAATCATTTACTATTGTTTCACTTTGCATGTTTTGACTTCCAGAAAAATTATATTATTCAAACTATCCATAGTCGATCATACTTTGGAAGTAGGTATTAAGGCAAGACTTCCATGAATTTGGCTTGTAGATTGTCTGAAGTGTATTAGACATAACAAAGGATTGCTACAACATTCATGAGTGCTCATAAGGTCTGTGTGACATCCCTAATTTCACGGCCAGAAAACACCAATTTTTTTATGCATTGTTTTTAGACTCAATAGGTTACCGCGTTCCAGAAATATAAATTTTGTAAGAATTTGAGTCTGTATGGGTTTGATATGACAATTATGGTAAATAAATATATGTCGTACTTAAAAAGTTACAACAACAAAAACTACAAGGAGACTGGTCGACTTTTGGAAAAAGTCACCGACTAGGCATTCATAGTATTACTAAACGTAGGAATTATGAGGCAATGAACGCCTAAAATGGACGTCATATGATTGAGTTATGATTTTTATAAAATCATAAAGGTAATAAAAACACGTTGAAAAACAAAATTCAAAGCTTGACAAAACGATAAAAAGGAAAGATTTAGAGAATGATGGGACCTACACTCGTATATAAGAGCCGTTGAGAATAGAGTTTGTATTTGGGAGTTACGGAATTTCAAATTTGATTTTTTGAAGTCACGTACACTTGCATGCATTGCACCGCTCACACTGACACCTGATACGTCAAGATATGGGATGACGTGGCATGTTCAGATGATGAGACGTGTCAGCATCGTACGGTTCACGTGCAATTGCACAGTGCACAATGTGCAGCGAGCACTCCAAAACTTGCTAAAAATAGAAGGTTTCGGCAGCTCATTTCCTCTTCCCTCTCTTTAGTTTTCCTCTTAATATCGTTCCACATGCCACCACCTTAATCATTTGTCGAAGTGCAAACTTGTGATTTCTTCCCTACCACAACGTTTTCATAATTCATAAGTGAGTTTGCGGTCCTATTTTCCAATACTTTTCGGTGGGAATACATGTCTAAAATGCAACTTTACATAGTTATGACTAATTGTAGTAAGATAATTATGTTCATATCATTGGGATGATATATGCTCGTTAGTTACTATGCCCAAACTCTTTAGCTAATATTATGCCTAGTTGTTATGCTAAACCACTATGATAGATAATATTATACCTAGTTGTCATGTTGACGAGTTGCTATGAAATGTTGAAACTCGTTATTTTAGCCACCCTTTGGATAAGCTTAGTACCTAGTGTTACTCTACCCAAATACCCGGCTACGCAGAACACACACACACACACACTATATATATATATATATATATATATATATATATATATATATATATATATATAGTAAAACCGTAAAAATACAACATGAATAGGAACATGACCGACCAGGGGAGACCGCTACAACTTGAGTTAGATGAGACACGATTCATCAACACACTGATAGATTTTCAACTAGCTCCCATCCTATAATCGTTAAATCTGAAGTGAGCAGGAAAGATATGTATATATCTACATGGGTTGACACCCCCACCTATGGTTGCTAGCTACAACCCGACGACATTTCGAAGTAGACATAACCTTCTAAACACAACAACGTCGGATGAAGCATCGTAGAGTTTCGGGATCAACATTCATAACTTGGTTATAGGAACTCATTATAACTTTGTTAAAATAAAACTAGCTATCATAGACTACTACTAGGAACCAACCTAAGAAAGTAGTGACGGTACACACAAACTTGAGAAAGAAAAATTTGGATAAACAAGATAAACTAAAACACCCACACTTTAAAAATCATAAACCTGTGGACTCACCAACATTATTTTGACCTCGCAAACTCCATTTATTCTCAGGAGAACGAACCTGTCTGAATGAGTAGAAAACCCTGATGATGCAGCCTGTAATCTATGTGCTTTACTTTTGTACTTTGCTTCCGTAACCTACTTCTACCTTGAACAATTATGTAACATATTTTATTTAGTGAATAAATAGCTATGTTGTTTAATACATCCTGTTTATTTCTCAATATATATTATTGGCCTGAAATCCCAACATTCTAATGTCGCACAACCTGGCGTTTCCCCCGCCGGGCGAGGGTGTGACAGATTCGTATCAGAGCTTCAAATTATATCGAACTAGTAACCCCTTCGGAAATACAACTATAATCTACAGCTACACTCTTATTAGTTTTAAACCTTTAAACCAAATAAATAATTACAAGTATTAATTAACCTACTTCTTGACTACTTAAAGAAGAGGGGACTAGTTTGAACTATTGCTTGGGTTGCTGGATTTCAGAATGACTATATGCTAAAATGATCCTACCCTGTGGTACTTCTCATCTCACCGATCCTTACTTCATAGTCTTGGAGTACAATAACCTAAAAGTTAATACACCTACTTAACAAAAGACTAAAAGATATAGAGCAATATGGATACGCCCATACAAGTATATATACTACCCACCAACATGAACCCACGAAGTTAAAACTCATGATTTTAGGTCAAAAACCCTATTTAGAGTTGGTATGGTACATCAGCCATACCACAACTAGACCTAGAATGCGCAACTAAGTTTTATTATGGTTCGACTGACGTACGACTGAAATCGGATACAATGCTTGGAATTCTAAACGCGTGAGGAGTTCTGGATTGGATGCATAGATAAGGATTCTATAGTTAGAGATTTCGTTTAGAGACTACTACATCTGGAGATTTCTGACTCAACGACATCGGTACTCGAGGATTTCTTCCCCTAGGAACCACTGATTTACGACATCGTAAGGGGACTCGGGAGTTACGGGTTCTATCTATTACATACTTATAATTGTATATTATATTGTATTTAATTGATCTTCACATCTCTCATAAACATATCTCTTGTTTGATGTCTTATGCAGATTTTCCAAGAGCATGGTATGCAGTGGATCGTGGAGGGAAACTTCCTCATCAGAGTAGGAGCGTACGGTACTTGTTGAATCAGAACCTATCGATACCTCAAAGGACAATGACACGGAGCCCGATTATACTCCGGTCGCACTCCCATTGGAGCCAGCTCTTTCACCAGACTACACACCGGTAGCGCTAGAGCTTCTCAGTTCTGAGTACGAGCCCAATAAGGATGAGGATGAAATTGATACCTCACTAGAGAACTCACGACCTCTTCTCACTCCTTCACATAGGTCTTACAGGATGTACACATGTACTTGGGTAAAGCAAACCCTAATAAATATTGCAGTTGCTCCCTTTCAGAAAAGAGTGGCGTCCCTGCCAACATCACCACCTCCGACAAAGAAACCGTGTAGAGATGCCACTTGGATGCCTAAGATATGATCCCGGAGGCAGGAAGAGGATATTCGCTCATGATTTTAGGTGGGGTGTCATTTACTACACCTCCCCCTGCCCCGAGTACTCTTGTTGAGCAGGTCATCTCTCTAAGGGTGCCACGTGCCGCCCACCACTCATATTGCCATGGGGGGATGGACTCGGAGCTCTTCTTATTGAGGATGACCCTAATTCAGCTAACAAACAGGGTGCAGTACTTGGAGGACGATAGGGATGTAAAGTAAATGTGGCCCTTACTCGTCCAGGACCAGCTGCGAGAGACACGGGATGATGTCCAGTTCCATCATCAGGTGTTGGAGGAGTTAAACATTAACACTTACACACCATGACCTAACTGTGAGAGTACGAGCTTACTAATTCTAACGAATTAACTCTCGTCTCGACATTAACTTTAGGAATCTAGAAATGGCACCCGTGCTAATTACTAGATCTAGCCAAGAAGTTCAAGCTGAGCAGGATGCTCCGTCTGCACAGAGTAACCCACCTCTAGATCACGCGACTATTAAGGCAATGGATAAGCAAAAAATAACCGAGGATCTATAGCACTCAGGGATCATTGTCACACAAAATTAGGAATGGGAGGTGAAGGTTCCCAAGTAATTGAGAAAGGTGCACAAACACCATGCACCTACAAAGTCTTTATGAACTGAAAACCTAGGATGTTCTATGGGAACAATGGAGTTTTAGGCCTTACTAGGTGGATCGAGAAGACAAAGTTTGTCTTCGAGATCAACTCTTGCATCGAGAGAAGCAAGGTTAAGTTTGTCGTTTTCACTTATGCAAACACAACTATGTCTTGGTGGAATGGCCACGCCAAGACCATAAGTCTCGCAAGTGCTAATGCCTTAACCTAGGAAGAACATAAACAAATGCTCATCAAGGAGTACTTCCTTCAAGAGGGTATGCAACAACTGGAACAAGACTTGTGGAACTTCATCATAAACGACACCAACATCTCGCCTTACACCAACCAATTCAACGAACTCACTACCCTGTGCCCAAACTTTATGAACCCTGAGTACAAGATAGTGGAAAGGTGCATATGGGGTTCATTCAACCCATTCAAGGGTTGGTCATGGCTTTGCGATCATCGACATACGATAGCTCCAAAAGATTGGCTTACAACTTGACCCAATAGGAAATAAGACGGGGTGTGTTAGTCCAGAAGAGCAACATCCCGAGGTCAACGGAAAACAAGCGCAAATCTGGAAGTGGATTCAAGAGTACCTCCAAGGAAGCTCCAAGAAAAAGACAAAAAATTGTCAGGGCATATGCCATCAGTCTAGCCCTGACACCAACTACAGTCCCTACATACCAAGCACAGTACATGGGAAAACACCCAAAGTGCTACTCGTTTCACCCCCACCATTCAGTTAACTTCATGCATCATACTAGGTGTAATCGCATAGGACATACCGAGAAATATTCCTGACAACCCATGATGACTCCTACCATTTCAACCAACCCAGGCATGGTTTCCTTGCCAGATAATCGAGCCTGCTTTGAATGCGGGATTGTTGGTCACCACAGAAGGAATTGTCCAATGCTGAGGAATGAGGAAGGAAACACCCAGGGAAGAGAGTTTTTTATTGGTGCAAACGATGCCATTTAGGACCTCACCATTGTGACAAATACTTTTCCTGTTAACGGTTTATATGCATCTATACTCTTTGATTTTGGTGCAGAAAGAAGTTTTATTACACCTTAGTTTAGAAAAATTTTAAGCCATAAGTCTAGGAACTTAGATGAACCTTACATAGTAGAAATGGCTAATGGAGAATCCATTAGTGCTCCAGAAATACTAGAAAACTGCCTCCTAACTCTCAATAACTACACTCTTCACGTCAACCTCATGTGCATGACCATCAGTAGCTTCGATGTTATCATTGGCATGAATTGGTTTTCGCCACAATGAGATGAGATATTATGTTATGACAAGTTAGTGTGACTACCCTTACCCAACGGGGAATCCTTGGTAATCTATGAAGATAAGACCAACAAAGGCCTTATAATCATCTCTTGCATGAAGGCATAGAAATACGTTCATAAGAAGTATCGCACTTTCTTGGACCACATCGTAGATAAGAATGGCAACAAGAAGGAAATCAAGGACACACCCCAAGTGTGTGATTTTCCCAACATATTTTTAGAGGACTTGCCCAGACTACCACAAATTCACGAAGTTGAATTTCAGATTAACCTAGTCCCAGGGTAGCTCTAGTGGCAAAATCTCCCTACCTATTAGCCCCTTCGGAAATGCAAGAGTTGTCCGATCAACTTTAGGAGCTTTTGGATAAAGGCTTTATAGGACCAAGTTTCTCACCCTAGGGAGCCCCAATGCTATTATTCAAGAAGAAAGGAAGAACCTTCAGAAGATGCATTGATTACTAAGAACTGAATAAGGTGACGATCAAGAACATATATCCACTCCCAAGGATTGATGATCTATTCAATAAACTCTAAGGATCCAAATTTTACTCAAAAATTGATTTAAGACCAGGATACCATCAACTTCGAGTTCAAGAAGAGGACATTACGAAGACGACATTTTGAACTCGATATGGCTACTATGAGTTCCTAGTTATGGGTTTTGGCTTAACGAATACTCCAGCGGTCTTAATGGGTCTAATAAATTGTGTTTGTAAGCCCTACCTTGAGAAGATCGTGATCGTATTCATCAATGATATATTGCTACACTCACGAACAAAGGAGGAACACGGAAAACATCTTTGAATCATATTGGAGTTTCTGAGAAAATAGAAATTGTATGCAAAATTCTCGAAGTGTGAATTTTAGCTAAGGGAAGTACACTTTCTAGGAAACATGGTTAGTGACAAAGTTATTCACGTAGATCCTTCCAAGATCAAAGCCATAAAGAATTAAGAAGAACCCACAATGCCAACATAGGTGTGTTAATTTCTAGGATTGGCAGGCTATGACAGGAGATTTATGGAAAATTTCTCAAAAATAGCAAAACCCCTCACGACACTCACATAGAAATATTCGGAGTTCAAGTGGAAAGAACAACAAGAATTTGTGTTTTAGAAGTTGAAACACATGTTGTGTAGTGCGCATATTTTTTCACTTTTGGAAGGAAACGAAGAATTCATTTTCTATTGCGACGCATTATATCAGGGCATGGGATGCATAATTATGCAATGAGACAAAGTGATTCAAGTGTATTAGAATTGATTACAAACAAAAATGATTAATACATTCAAAGAAGTAAATGAACACAAGATGTAAATAATGTATGTTTGGCTCGATTAGTCTGAATGAGTACACAAGAGAAAAGAGTACAAGTGAATTCTGCAAGTATTCAAATCTTACTCTACTCTATGCACCTACCCTATTTATAGGATACATCAGACTTAAAAATAATTACTAAGGACTAAAAATTAATCTTTCAAAATTACAATGCCCTGTAAAATAGATAGAGTATCGAATTCATGCTGATTTCGACACTTTACAGAGTCTGGCCATTTTGACTCCTCGCTACAAATGTTTGACCCCTACAATCTCACCTTAGTGAGAGTAGTCGAAAATTATGCATTCATCTTTAGATTCTATAGAAGTTCTCTTCGAATCTCCATATACCACAGAATGGTTTTTCGAATCTCAAATTAGTCTTCACTGTCATTCTTCTTGCATTTATTTATTCGAACAAGGAAATGTGTATACTGATAGTTTGTGTACCTATCAAAATCACAAACTTGAAACAAGATCTTCATCATTTGTACTTTCTTGTTCTTTCCACTAAACACAATACCCGTTGGTTGATGTATGATCTCTCCGTCTTCAAACTCGTTAATATTAAGCTTTCCCGTCAACAAAGACTGAAGAACTTTTGATGCATTCTTAACAGATGTGGAAAGTTCAATATCGGTGATCACCAAGTAGTCATAGTAGTTGTTAATAAAGACTTTGATGTGAGCAAACTCAATAATAAAATCATCCTTGTTGGCCTCTGGTATCTTCTACACATGAACATTCCACAAAATCTTTGTGACTGTGACCAGATCATTCAAGTTCATCAATGGAAAATCTTCTACTAAGAACTCAAAAACAACGTTATTTGCTCTTACAACAACATAACGAAAGTTTTGTAGTAGGCATTCAAAGTAGCTGTGATGAACAATGGTCATCACTTTGATTATCTTCTAAGAAGACCACACCTCTTCTTCATTCTTCCCCAAAACTATGTCAAACCGAATCTTCAATCTTATGAATTCATCATTATCATTGAAATTCTCTCCAATCTTGAATTGAGAAGAAGTGAACAACATAAGATTGATCGGAAATTCAAGTTGATTAAAATCAAAATTTTCTATTCATTTGATTCATAAGATTTGAGCCCAAACTAAATTTTGTCACTGTTCATTTAATTCAAAATTTGAGCCCAAACCAAATCTTGTTACTATTCATTATCAGTCCAAGTCTCTTATAGCTCACACCAACTCAAAATCCACGAGAATAATTACACCACACGTGACTTGGAATTAGGAGTAGTAATTTTCGCCTTGAAGATCAGGTGACACTACTTGTATGGCACGAAGTGTGACATATACACAGACCAAAAAAATCTCCAACACATATTCAACCAAAAGGAATTCAACATGAGACAACGAAGATGGCTTAAGCTATTGCATGACTATGAGTGTGAGTTTTGATACCATCCAGGAAAAGCTAACGTAGTAGTCGATGCCCTTAGTAGAAATGAGCGAGTCAAACCTCGTAGAGTAAAAGAGGTCACTCTAACTATCCAGTCAAACCTTCCTACCCAAATTCACAATGCCCAAGTAAAGGAAATTAAGGAAGAAAACAAGGCGGAGGAATTCTTATGAGGTATTGCAAAGCAATTTGAGCCCAAAGAAAAATGGAACCTTGTGTTTCATGGACCGAATTTGGGTACCAAAATTTGGCAACATCAGGAGCCTGGTACTAGAAGATGCTCACGAAACAAGATACTCAGTTCACGCAGTATATGATAAGACGTTTCTTGACTTAAATAAAAGGTATTGGTGGCCGAACTTGAAGGCAGAAATCGCCACCTATGTGAGAACATGCTTGACTTACGCTAAGGTCAATGCAGACTACCAGAAACCACGGGGTTTCCTGCAACAACCCCGAAATACCCAAATGCAAATCGGAGCATGTTGGCAGGGAGTTCATCACATGACTACCCAAAATGCCTAGAGGTTACAACACAATTTGGGTAGTAATCGACCTTATGATTAAGCCCGCCCATTTCCTACCCATTAAGGAAACGGAAAAAATGTAATAGTTATCTTGGATTTATATAAAGGAGGTAGTCCGGCTACACAAAGTAGCGACATCGATCATATCGGACAGAGACAACCGATTTATGTCCCGATTTTGGCAAAGAATTTAACGGGCACTAGGAACCCGAATCGATATGAGTACTGCTTATCACCCGTAGACAAATGTTCAAAGCGAGATGACCATAGAAACCTTGGAAGATATGCTTAGAGCCTGTGTGTTAGACTATGGAGATGCAAGGGATACTCCCTTACCGTTGGTTGAGTTCTTCTACAACAATAGTTATCACACGAGTATAAAGTGTTGTTCACCGTTGTATTGGTCGGAACTCGGTGGTACCCAACTAGCAAAGAAACACACTGGGAACACTTTACTAAACATACGTAAGATCATTCACAAAACGAACGAGAAGATCATAAGAATAAGGAATGATTGAGATGGATCACGATGGTAAAAAGAAATACGTTGACTTTCGACGAAAACCACTTGAGTTTTCAAGTTATAAGATTTGGAAAGAGGAGAAAACTCAATTCAAGATACATAGGACCTTTTTAGATCCTAGCCAAAATAAACCCAGTAGCCTACCGTGTTTTTCTACCCCAAGACCTCAAAAGTGTACACAATGTCTTCCATGTTTCAAACCTTAAAAAATATCTCTCATAAGTCACGCTAGTTGTGCCTCTTGATGAAATCCAGATCGACACGAAACTCAACTTTGTCGAGAAACCAGTCGCAATCATGGGCCGCAAAGTCAAGAGACTTAAGAAAAGTCGTATTCCCATATTCAAGGTACGATGTAACTCTAAGCAAGGATTATAATACACATAAGAACACAAATATCAAATTAGGAACAAGTAACCCCATTAATTTGAAAATACCCCAGCTACATGCTAAATTTCGAGATGAATTTTATTTTAATGGGGGTGGATGTGACAACCCAGAGAATACGTCACCAACTGTCGCTAATATCTAACAATAGGACATAAAAATTTAAAATTTCCATCCATAACTACGTTAACCATTAGGCTCAAAAATAAGTGCATAAGAAGTCGCATCATTTAAAATTTGGTTGACATATTTAGACTCTATAGGTTAACATGATTCCAGAAATATAAATTTCATAAGAATATGACACAGTATGGGTGAGATATGGCATTTATAGTAAATAAATATGTACCGTACTTAAAAAGTTACAACGACGAAAATTACTAGGTGATTGGCCGCTTTGGAAAAAGTCACCAACTAGGCAAGCATAGTACTACTTACAGTAGGAATCATGAGGCAAGGAATGCCTAAAACGGACATCATATGAAGAAGTTATGATTTTTATAACATCATAAATGTAATAAAAATAGGTCAAAAAATGAAAGTCAAAACTAGACAAAACGACCAAAAGGAAAGTTGTAGAGAATGACGAGACCTCTATATATATATATATATATATATATATATATATATATATATATATATATATATATATATATATATATATATATATATATATATATATATATATATATATAATGTTAGTGATTAGGGTTTTAGCTCAAGCCCTTGAGGGTTTAGCCATTTGACTTTAGGTATATATATTCTTATGTAATTGTCTTTTGAGAATCAATCAATCCTATTATTTTACATAGTATCAGAGCTCTAGGTTAAAACCCTGCTGCTGACCACAACCCACAACCACTGCCTTCCACCTCCGACGACCTTCTCTAATAGTCATTGGAGGTGTCTTTATTATGTTCCATATTTTCCTTTTCTTCTCTTTCCCGCCTAAATAATAAAACATCCACCGTCACCAAACTAGATCTCTTTCATCAATTTCTTCCACCCCCTCGTCTACTTCTAACTCCTCCTCAGATGACCCCTGCCTCTGAGCCTTATACCTCTTCCTCCACTGTCCACTTCTTCATATCTCTTTTCCAATTCACCCCTTCTGATGTTGTTGTTTACTCGCTTCGATGGCACCTTCTCCGTCGGGCAGCCTAAGATCTGTAGTCATTTCTCTCTCTATCAACATTGAAGTTTCCGATCTCGCCAAAATTGGCTCCATCCGCCACAGCTCGAGCCCACTTTCTTTCTCGCTGCCTTTCTCCGGACTCCTCTGTTGCTGGTTGCATGATCATTGCCACTACCACTAGTTTTCTCTTTTTCTACAATGGAATCACCTATGGTTCCTGCTTCTTCTCTCTTCTTCTCCGATGAGTAGTCAATGTTAGTGTTGAAACAAAAAGTAACCCTCTTTGGCTTAGGAACCGGAGACCTGCCTTGTTGACTACCAAAGAGATGATGTGTACCGGAGAATGTTTCTTTTGTTGGTGAACCAAAGACTATGCTAATACCGGAGAGATGATCTGAACATGAAGACTCCGATGATACTTTTCTGACTTGACATATTCGCATTGTTTTGTCCAGTGAACCTTGCATCGTCACTGAAGTCAATAATTTAGTATTAGTTTATTTCAAATGTAACTTTTTGGGACTCTATAAATAGGGACTCTATCTTATCTTACCCCACTTTCACAGTCTTTTGAGCTAATACAGAAATACAAAGATCACTCTCTCAAATCTCCATCTTTTCTAATATCAGAGATCCTCTTCACCTTAAGTTGTTCACATTTACTAATTAGTGTTTGACTGCAAACCTTGTTTTAAATCAACTTGGTGTCTACTTGATATAACTTGTTGTTATTTACATTTCTGCAATTAACAATCTAACACTTCTAACTTATTATTGTTGAGCTAACTTGATCCTTGAGATTAACTTATTCCGCAACTATTATCTTATACTAACGTTTGTTCAAGTGTTTCTCAAAAAAATTTCTCTCAACAATTGGTATCAGATCCAAAGTGGCTGCTTTTTAAACAAAACTCTGATTTTGAAAAGCCTTCTATACCGCAAAAGCTCATTCTTGAAAAAATAACAAAACAAATGAAATATGGCACAGGCTTTATCATTGAACGGTTCTGTTGAAGCATAAAAGTGACCCTATTAAACTTGAAAATCCGAAGCCATCTCAGATCCGCAGTCAGTATCTCAACCGCAATCAAGTACCACATCCTCAATGGAAATCATCAATCTTAGTTTTAGTTTCATCTGTTATCTTATGTCTTTACATTTCTTTACACGGTGTGCCTTGCATGGCCACCTTGGACAGATTTAACTTTGTAATCTTCGAGACTCTATAAATAGAGCTCTCCTTTTCTAAATGAAATAAATCTATCACAACTCATCTCTTGAATCTTATATCTTACTCTTTCTCTCATCTCTCTCTTACTCTCTATGTTCTTCAGAATCCAAACAGTTACATTAAGATCGTAATTTCTCCTTCGGAGCAAGTCAGTCTTGACTTAATCACTCTAAGTCTGATCTCATTTACTAACTTGGTTTGACTGCAATCATTGTTAAGAATCAGCTTAAGTGTATACTTGATATAATACTTGTTGTCATTTATATTTCCTTATATTTCCGCACCTAATTATCTAACTATCTAACTCTAACTTATTATTATTGTTGAGCTTTTTAATCCTTTGAGTTAAACTTAATTTCGCATTATTACTTGTTCTAACATCTGTTCAAGTGT
The DNA here is from genome assembly GCF_002870075.4 of Lactuca sativa. NCBI lineage: Eukaryota > Viridiplantae > Streptophyta > Magnoliopsida > Asterales > Asteraceae > Lactuca > Lactuca sativa. Next base: position 135,163,243 of record NC_056630.2, on the reverse strand, counting down.
GTTACTCAAGTTTTTCTCTCAACAATTGGTATCAGAGCCAAAGTGGTTGCCTTTTAGACAAGAACTTTGATTTTAAAAGGCTTTCTATACCACTGAAGCTCATTTCTTAAAAAAATAAATAAATAAATAAATAAAGGAAATATGGCACAAGCATTATCTCTTAATGTTTCCAACAGTGTTGGAGGTTCGAATAGAGCTCCAATACTGGTGGCAAACGAATATCATCACTGGACTCAAAGAATGGAGAGGTATCTAAGAAGACTTGGAAGAGATGTATGGACATCTATAGAAGAAGGACCTCTTGTCCCTGTTCTAACTCCAGTTCAAACCGACGGTACTCAAACCAGACTGGGAGGAGGTCAACCATCCATGAATCATCCCACCAAAGATGATCTTCATAAGATGGAAAATGATGTTGTTGCTTTTTATGAGATATCTTGCGGAGTTGCTCTTGATAATTTCGATGTCATCAAAAATTGCAAGTCAGCCAAAGAAATTTGGGATGTCGTTAAGAATTTGTATGAAGGTACAGAACAGGCTCAAGATAAGAAGCTTACAACCGCACTCAACGAGTTCAACAACTTCAAAGCTCATGTTGGTGAAAGTCTAGAAGACTCCTTCAAGAGGTTCAATTTAATTGTCACAAAGTTATCAAATGTCGGCACCATCCGAAGTAACCATGAGAAAAATCTTCAGTTTTGTCAATGGTTTGGGTAGACATTGGACTATAGCTGAGATGCTAGTCTAAGGAGATAGAAAAATTCATCCTTTGTTGGGTCAAAAATATGGTTTACACTTTTCTTTTCTAAGAATTTATTTTTTTTATTATTTGGGCCGAAAATATTATCGGATTATTTGTAGCTTGGACCGAAAACCCATGTGTTTTCGGTCTAGCATTGGGTTTAGGCCTAGAGTTTGTGGCCCATATATATATATATATATATATATATATATATATATATATATATATATATATATATATATATATATATATATATATATATATATATATATAGGTGTAAGGGGTGAGGAGTGAAAAAAGAATAGAATAGAGAGAGAAAGGAGCTTAAGTGTGTGTGTGTGTGTGTGAATCTCATGTAAAAGAGCATCATTCCATTCATCAATACATTGAAGATTCATATTATTCTTCTTCTTCTTCTCTTCTATTTTGATCTGGCATCATCCGTTTGATTGGGATTCCCCACCATCCCACGTGTTTTCGGTCTAGCATTGGGTTTAGGCCTTGAGTTTGTGGCCCATATATATATATATATATATATATATATATATATATATATATATATATATATATATATATATATATATATATATATATATATATAGGTGTAAGGAGTGAGGAGTGAAAAAGGAATAGAATAGAAAGAGAAAGGATCTTAAGAGAGAGTGTGTGTGTGTGTGTGAATCTCATGTAAAGGAGCATCATTCCATTCATCAATACATTAGATTCAAGTTATTCTTCTTCTCCTTCCTCTTCTATTTTGATCTGGCATCATCCGTTTGATTGGGATTTTGCACCATCAAACGGATCTGATTAATATAGAAGCAAATTTGGGGACTTAAAGTTGGTATCAGATCTTGGATTGTATCAATCAATTTTGTCAGATCTGGAGCTTATTTGATCTTATTTTTGAAGGATTTTTGTGTTTTTGGATAGATATTGGCAAAATAAAGGGGGTTTGTTCTTTGCATTTTTGATAAAAATGAGTTTTTGATCAAGTTTTGGAGCAAAAATTATGAAAATCGTTGTTTTCACATCATCTGCGGGTTTACGGCCAGGGTTTCTCGGCGGCGGCGTTTACGGCCAGTGTTTCTCAGAGTTTACGGTCAGAGCTAATGGTCTTGGAGTTTATGGTTCGAGGTTTACGGTCAGTCTTAGCACGTTTACGGTCTGAGTTTACGGTCCTCGGTTTGCGGTGCCCAACGAGTTTTCGGTCAGCAGACTTGGTGTGAGGGTTCGCGTGCAGCTGAAAATATTCAAAAAGAAAAAGTTGTGACGGAGGAGATTCGAACCCAGGGCTCCTCCCTACTGGACCAACACGTTTTCCACTTGATCTAGCTTACTAGATGGTGTTCTCATTCCAAAATTAATTCATAAAGGCTCCCAACTTCAATCCTATTTTCGCAAAATTGGCACTTTTAGCCCAAAAATCAAATTTCATTTATTTTTAAATTCCTTTTTCTTCAAAAAATTTAGATTTTAATTTTTGACTTTTAATTTTGATTTTTTTACTTTTTGACTTTGACTTTCAAGTTTGACCTTTGACTTTAACGTTTGACTTTTAAATTTGACTTTTAAGGTTGACGTTTGAGTTTTAAGTCAAAGGGAAATTTAAAAAAAAAAGAGTTCCTCAAACATCCCGGTCAATGAAGTTTCATGTACTCAGTCTTGTGAAGCTACTATTAAATTTCTCCGAGATCAAATCGATCTATTAAAAAGAGAAAATGAGGACCTTAAATATGAAGGCTATACTCTAAGGAAAGGTCAAAAACCCTTAAAAGCACAACTAGGGGCCAAAACTAAGGATTTTAGAAAACTTCAAGAGGAATTTAGCAATAAATGTGAAACCTATGACTATGTTAAGAGAAAGCTTGCCGGATTAACTGCCAAACTTGATGCATTGAAAGCTAAATATAATGATGCTGAATTTAACTTTAAAAAGTTTGATGTATCAAGTGAGGTAGTTGCTTCCATGATTGAGAAGCAATTAAAATTCAAAGATAATCAAAACAAGGGTCTAGGGTACCACAGTGTACCACCTTCTTTTAATGACAACTATAACCCACCCCTTGAAACCAATGAGGAAGAGACACATGCTCAGTTTGGCCCACTCCCTGAATCAACTCTAGTTAAGACTGAACAATTAGGGCCAAATGAGGGTGTTGAGGTGAAGAATATTGATGTTTCTACTTCCTGTGTAGGTAAAGTAGCGGAAGATGAGAACAAAGAGAACACTTTTGAACAAACCAATGTCTCCTTGAACTCTGAATATGTTGCTTCTAACTCTGTTACTTCTGATCAACCGACTGTTGGTAAATACAGGCCACCAATTCAAGCTAAACAGAGTGCTTGCTACAAGTGTGCATGTAGGAACAACCAGAAACGAGGCAAGGGTACGCCACCAGGGGCAGGAAGAAACAACTCCCCAGTGAAGAAAAAGACATATTTTCACAGTGGAACACCTAGACACATTGCCCGAAACTATCCAAATCGCGCATACGTTCCTTATTACGCACAAGGCTGGCAGAATACACCAAGAGGGAGCTTCTCCAAAAGAAATCCTTCGAGGTCACGTTCAGACAATGGTGACTGGAACGCGCAAAAAGCAAAAAATCAAAATCCCAAGTACAAGAAGGGAAAGTCAACCAAGAAACCAAATCCAAGAGATGCTCCAGTGAAGCCAAGACCGGTTAGGTCAAAGCCATCTCAATGACCGACATCAAGCTCAAAATCAAGTGTCGAGGCACCCATCCGCTCGAAAAAGAAATGGGTTAAACCCAACTACAGATGGGTACTGAAGGTTCACTCTCCCAAATTCTTCTAATGATTCTAATTTTTCTACATCTTCTTGTTGTGATAAGTAGGATATGTCTTGGGAGAGAGTTCCTTGTGTAGATGACAAAGGTCAATCCAGTTTCAAAATGGAATGGGTTCCAAAGACCAATTGATCCCGCTTTATGTCGGAACAGCTATGGAGGCATATCATCAGACTTCGGTTTGTTGATAGTGGTTGTTCCAGGCACATGATAGGAGGCATCTCTCAACTGTGCAACACTCAGAACTTTAAGTGAGAGTATGTGTCCTTTGCGGGAAAGGAAAGGAAGGAAAGAGAGGATCACATGGGATTTATGCTTATCGACGTGAAGAATTTTCAGATCTGTTCTGAGATTATGCGTGTTGTTCTCAGACCTTCTGGATGCAAATTCAATCAGTGACTTACGGTTTGAGTTTTCTTCTCCATACTCCTGAGTTTATCTTAAACTGATTCATTTTGAAGACAATCTTTTATTTTTCTTATAGTTTTTCGTTAGTAGGTATTACTGGGAAGTGATATAAACATGTGTGATAACAGGCAATTAAAATATGTGTAAAGTACCAAAGCTAAATTGTATAGACTCTGTGTTTGATGCACTGGTAGGCACAAAAGATTTAAATGGACTTGACTAGGCAGAAATGAACTTAAGCAATCTAGAGAATTGACAAATCTTGACCTAGATAATTCTATTTAGCTTGACAATACGATGCTTGGGTAGGTTGAGCAGGGAGATATACATGAGAATCTACTGGTCACATTAAAAGAACTCGTATCTAGAACTATGGTTTAACTTTTCCTTGATGTATGGATTTGGTCCTTAATTCTGGTCTTGACGGGGAGACCGGGGAATTCCAATAAATTAGGTCTGTAGATGGTTATTTTCTTGCTTTCTTACTGTCAGTCATATGTTGCCTCCTCTGCGTGATTGAAGTACATCCGACCTACACTGCAACATATGCAATTTAATCTCTCTGCATCTTCCATTTATGTAATTCTTCCCATCTGTTAGCCATATGTTATCTCCTTTGTGTGATCGAAAGATTCGACCTGGTACATAGCATATGCAACTTTATACTTCTCAATCCCTCTAAAACTCTATTCAGTCATATGTTTCACCCTCAGCGTGATTGGAAGAGATCCGACCTGGGTGTACAACATATGCATTCTAAATCTATCCTCTCTCCGAATAATTGTCTGCTCACCTAATGTAAGGAGTATTCTAGAATTCCTTGATTATTGGAGTATATTAAGAAGCGGGAAACAAGTTCAATTACATTTAAAATTGAACAATTAATGAATTGTCTATAGATATCGCTGCTCAACTTAGGTGGACAACAATATCCTTGTTCGTCGTCAGATTAATGGTCCTTAGGATGTTTATCTAGGAACATAGGATCAAATTGTCTTGTCACTTATTATTGGATTAGTGTCTAAGCCCTTGACCATATTTGGTAAGTACTTGACCCGTTTCTGCATGGTCCTTTTGGGTTGCCTTCAAACATGGCAATGGAATAGGATAATTGTTGGAGAGAGAAGAATGATTTATTAATTTATTACTTGATTAATAAATTAATTTGAAATCAAGATAAATGATTTATTAATGTATTATGGATATTATATATTGATTAGAAATCATATTGTTTAATTAATATTTAATCAGAAATTAATTTGGAATTAATTTAAGGATCAAAGGAATTAATTGAAACCGCATGGACTAAAGGTGACAATGTTCAAAAGTTGAGCATTGAAGCATTCTAGAACCTCCCTTAGAGGTGGGGAACAAAATCTAGAGTGTCCTAGGGTTTCCTTGGGCTCTAAGGGTGCCTTGCAACAATCTCCAATAAAGGACTTTGTAATTTCATTGGCAATAGTCTTTGTGACTTTAGTGCAGTGACATTACAAAAGGATCGTTGCATAAAACGTTAGAATATAACATATTCTATAAGTGGCAAGAATTTGATATTCTTACACTTATGATAAGGATTGGGAGTTGTGAAATGAGTATGATTGGAAATGTGTTCATTGGATCTATTTCACAAAGTAAGGACCATAGGTAAACATTGTGTGTATGCTAAGAGCATGGGACAATTGTAGTAATAATTCAAGTAATAAGTTAATTAACTGAAACAACAAATAATGAGTAATCAATATGGTGATAAATAAAAAGTGTTTTATTTATAATCAAAGGTTTGGGACCATATAGGATTAGTATTATTCTTGTGTTTCACTTTGCAATTTTTGACTTCCTGAATAATTAATTATTTCAGAATAATCAAATTATTCGAATGGTCCACAGTCGTTCATATGTTGGAAGTAGGTATGAATGAAGATTGTCATGAATTGGTTTGTAGACTGTCTAAAGCGTATTAGACATAGCAAAGGTTTGCTGCAACGTTCATGAGTGCTTATGAATATGATTTTGAGCATTGGATTAAACCCACGCTCACTTGGATCGCTTCATGGATTTTATCACGAGCGATTGGTGAGACGATAATATCTTGTATTCTTGAAACCGAGATGTGTGAGTTGTATCTTGCGAATTGGTTACACATTGATAATATGTAAACGCACCAGTAACTTGGTGTTATAAAACATATTGTTGTGTGTAATTTGGTGAGTGAGTGCAAGCAAGCATTGAGTCGAATTTTATCCGTTCCTTTTACCCAAAGTGGGATAAATGTGATATATGTGGGCCCCTCGATGATTTAGTGATGACAAACGTAAATGCTCGGCCGGGCTAGGGCTAATTTGATTTGTTCAATTAGTCAGTCGTCATAAATCGGAAATCGGGAAACAACACATAGACTGAGAGAATGATTTCAATCCATGTCTCATGTCTATACGATATCTAGAATGGAGGAATATATGATCCCTTATATAAAGGATAGGTTACTGATAGATCAGAGTTCGACAGCGTCTTTGAGAGCTACGATTGCCAATCGGGTTGTACTTGCATTTATGGTTACTAGACTTATCCAAGTGGGAGACTGTTGGATTAGTGTCTAAGCCCTTAAGCATATTTAATGAGTACTTGACCCATTTGTGCATGGTCCTTTTGGGTTGCCTTCAAACCTGACAATGGAATAGGATAATTGTTGGAGAGAGAAGAATGATTTATTAATTTATTACTTGATTAATAAATTAATTTGAAATCAAGATGAATGATTTATTAATGTATTATGGATATAATATATTGATTAGAAATCATATTGTTTAATTAATATTTAATCAGAAATTAATTTGGAATTAATTTAAGGATCAAAGGAATTAATTGAAACTGCAGGGACTAAAGGTGACAATGTTGAAAAGTTGAGCATTGAAGCATTCTAGAACCTCCCTTAGAGATGGGGAACGAAATCTAGAGTGTCCTAGGGTTTCGTTGGGCTCTAAGGGTGCCTTGGAAGCCTTAGGGAGGAAGTTAAGGGATTAGGGTTATCTAAGATACACCTGCCTTATCCTAAACCTTCCTTATCACCTATATAAACCCCTATAGGGTTGGATTTCATCCAAGGCACTCCAAGAGAGGCTTAGAGCCGAATTTTCCACTTCCCTTCTCTCTCCATAGTAATCCTTGGTTGCTAGGTTTGTTTGTGAGCCATTAGAGGCGCAACACTTGTGGTGCTTGCTTTCAAAGACAAGAAGATTCAAGATTTTAGTTGTTATTACAATATAACAACAAGAGGTATGTATTTCATCTTTCTTTGTGAATTTCAAAATCCCTAGAAGCTTTTTAGGGTTCTTCACATGTTCATAATGTTGTATAACTAATAATGATAACATAGATCCAACTCTAGGGTTGCATACACACATATGATTGTTTGTATAAAACCCATCAGTGGTATCAGAGCCAGGTTTTTGTTTTCAATTAGTATTTTACAAATGTATAAACATGAAAAATTAGGTTTTATGGCCAACAAACCTTAGGAGGCATGAAATTTCGAAATTAGGGTTCTTGGACCCTGATTTGCGAAATTTGGTTAGGGTTTCCCAAACCCTTTCCTTAGCCTCCATGTTTTCAAATTCTACGGTTATCCAACCCTTGAATTTTGAGATTTGCCTCCTTCCCCAAGATAAGATCCTATTTTTTTAAGGATTTGGATAAATGCCATATCTTGTAATTATCTTTTAAGTGTTTAAATTTGGTAATTAAAGATTTTGAATTATCCCATCCCATAATTTCGAATTTTAGGGGATTTAAGGGATTAGGTTAAATTAATTGTTTAATTTAAAAGATATCCCTACCAATATAGAAGATAATTGTCAAAATAATATTTTTGTTTTTGTTTTTATTTTTTCAGAAAATATAAAAAACCAAAAATATTGTGAGCTAAGTTTTCTTTTAGTTTTTTTGTCTTGAAAAGTGAATTCAGATGTAGATGAGACTCATGGAGACTGTATCGAGATTTTCTGAGCCAAGGCTTCATCCGTGAGTGTCGAAGAATTCTCATTCGAAGGAGCAAGAAATGAAGATTATTCTTCCAACATTCTATCTTTCAACCCCAGAAGCAAGGTCAAGTTGTACTTGAGCATTATGTGACAGATTGCATTGAAGCCACCTCAATCAATCTGTTGCTATCTTAAACGTGCTGAAGTGATCCAGAAGATTAGTTCTCTCTGATGTTCTCTATGAAGATTCTCTAGCTGAAAGCGCTATCTTTCAAGAATCAGTACAAGAAGCCTCCTCACCCAACATGCATTAAACATCAAATTTTGAACACAAGCCTATTCGCTCAAGATGAAGTCGTTTATTGAAGAATCATCAAGTTCATCTTGAAGCTGTGAAGAAATCAAAGATAAACGTTGAAGCTAAGCTCCCAATGAAGATTAACAAGAAAAGTCAGCTACTTTTTAGGGGGAGCTTGTTGAGTCAATTGAAGATTTAGGGACTTACAATAGGTATCAGATCTTGGATTGTATCAATCAATTTTTTCAGATTTGGAGCTTATTTGATCTTATTTTTGAAGGATTTTTGTGTTTTTGGATAGATATTGGCAAAATAAGGGGGGTTTGTTCTTTGCATTTTTGATAAAAATGAGTTTTTGATCAAGTTTTGGAGCAAAAAGTATGAAAATCGTTGTTTTCACATCATCTGCAAGTTTACGGCCAGGGTTTCTCGGCGGCGGCGTTTACGGCTAGTGTTTCTCAGAGTTTACGGTCAGAGCTTACGGTCTTGGAGTTTACGGTTAGTCTTCGCACGTGTACGGTTTGAGTTTACGGTCCTCGGTTTACGGTCATCCTCGCACGTGTACGGTCTCGCACAGTTCACCGTCAGCAGCCTCTTATGGGCCCACAGATCAGTAGCCTCGTTCTCAGAAGCAAGGTCAAGTTGTACTTGAACATTATGTGATGGATTGCATTGAAGCCTCCTCAATCAATCTGTTGTTATCTTAAACCTGCTGAAGTGATCCAGAAGATTAGTTCTCTGTGATGTTCTCTCTAAAGATTCTCTAGCTGAAAGCGCTATCTTTCAAGAATCAGTATAAGAAGCCTCCCCACCCAACAAGCATTAAATATCAAATTTTGAAGATAAGCCCATCCGCTCAAGATGAAGTCGTTTATTGAAGAATCATCAAGTTCATCTTGAAGCTGTGAAGAAATCAAAGATAAACGCTGAAGCCAAGCTCCCAATGAAGATTAACAAGAAAAGTCAGCTACTTTTTAGGGGGAGATTGTTGAGTCAATTAGAAAAGAAAGGTATAAACCAAGGGGGAATTTGTTGGGTCAAAATTATGGTTTATACTTTACTTTTTTAGGAAAATGTAATTTTCAGTGTTTACGGTTTCATTTACGGTCAGGTGGGTGTTTACGGCCGTAAACATGTTTACGGTCGTAAACCCACTTGCTACCCATGTTCCCCATATTCATATAAATAGATGTTAGGTGGGTGAGGAGTGCATTAGTGGAGGGGAGCTTAAGTGTGTGTTTTCTAAGGTGTGAGAGAAAAAAGAGAGAAGAGCTAGTGTGTGAACTATGTGTATGGAGCATCATTCTATTCACTGAATACATCATAGATTCAAGTTATTCTTCTTCTCCTTCTCTTCTACTTTGATCTGACATCATCTTTTTGATTGGGATTCCGCACCATCAAACGGATCTGATTGATACACAAGCAAATTTGGGGACCTACACTACACTTCATGAAAATGATTGTGAGGAAACGTTTTCACTAAGTATATTTTTAATGAGTTAGCAGTAGTGATCATTGCATTCTCGAATTCGAATATGATTACGGCATCCCTTTTCATAGTTTGAATTGTGAGAAATGGCAAATAGTTTTGAACAATCGGGACTTATTGTTGTAAAGTTGATGAAGGATTTAAACAAACACTTGTGCTATTAAATCTGAAAGGTGTATGAGCTTGACAAGTTGGGCAAAGACTTATCAAAGCACCACGTATCAGAAAACTGAACTTTGGTATGAAAGTCAATAAGTATCGGTTTCTAGAAGTCCAGTTGATTTCTAGGTACATGTCAAAGCTAGTGGGAGCATAAGTGTTATGCTAGTAAGGACATAATTATTGTGCTAGTGGGAGCATAATCATTATGATAGGTGTTGTGAGATAGCAATGCTATTTATAGGAAACAAAGTTTTGTTTTGAAAAGTTGTAGAGCTTAAAAATTTGTTTTGATATAGTAAGAGAGAGGATACTTATACTTTATTTTGAATATAAAAGTTTGGAATGAAGTATTAATCGAACTTAGTCATGAGCATATATGAATCGTAAGTTGAAAATGTTTCAACGTTGGAAATTCCATATATGGAAATATTATAATGAGAGATTGTTAAAGTATCATATCTTTATTAGGACTAAAGTGATCAAACAACTGTCAAGGACGACCTAAGGTTCGCTAAGGATTCGTCGCTTGTGGGCACTTGGAAGTATAGTGACGGATGGATCATATTGACATAATCATAAATAGATGGTATTGTATTAAGAATGAATTTTCATATGGAAAATATGGAAATGTTTCCATAATGGGAGTTGGATATTAAGAATCTATGTGTAGAAACTTTTATGCAAGAAGGATGTTCAAAGGAATGTACTTTGAATATGAGACTTCGCATCTATGGAATTGTCTTGTAACAATCTCCAATGGAATGTTTTGTAATTGGAAAAGTCTATGTGACTTTGGTGCCTAGACATTACAAAACTGATCATCGCATGATAGCTTAGAATCTAACACATTCTAATAGTGGAAGAATTTGGTATTCTTACACTTATGATAAGGATTTGGAATTGTGAAATGAGCATCATTGGAAATGTGTTCAATTGATCTATTTCACAAAGTAAGGACCATAGGTAAACTATGTGTGAATGCTTGGAGCATGGGATGACTATTGTTTTAATTTAAGTATTAAGTTGATTAGTCGAAATACTATACAATGGATAATGTGTAATCAATATGGTGATTAAATAATAAGTGTTTTATTTATATTCAAAAGTGTTGAGACCATATTAGATGAGATTATTCTTGTGTTTCATTTCACATGTTTTACATCCCGAATAATAAGATTATTCAAACATCCACAGTCAATCATACTTTGGAACTAAGTAATGAGGTAAGATTGTCATGAATCTGACTGTAGATTGTCTAAGAGTTTAGACATAGCACAAGTTTGGTGTAGTGTTTATGAGTACTCCTGAAATAAGATTTGAGTATTGGATTAAACCCACGCTCACATGAATCACTTCATGGATTTTATCACGAGTGATTGTGAGATGATAATATCTTATATTCTTGAAATAGAGACATATGAGTTCTTTATGAGTCGGTTGCGCATTGATAATACGTAAATGCATTAGTAACTTGATGTTATAAAACATATTATTGTGTGTGATTTGATGAGTTAATAGTATAAGCATATGAGTTGAAGTTTATCCATTCCTTTTACCCTAAGATAGATAAAAGCGACATATGTAGGCCCCTCGATGATTTGGTGATGACACTCTAAGCACTTGGCCAAGCCTGGACTAAGTTGATGTGTTCAATTGTAATCTGTTGTCAGTCTTCATAAATCAAAAATCGGGTAACAACACTTGGACAGAGAGAATTATTATAATCCATGTCTCATGTTCATATGATATCTTGAAGAATGGACAAATATATGATCCCTTATCTAAAGGACGTGTTTCTAATAAGATCAGAGTTCGAAAGAGGCTTTTAAGAGCTACGATTGCTAATTGGATTTTGAAGTTGTACTTGTGGTTATAGTTATTAGACTTATCCAAGTGGGAGACTATTGGATTAGGTGTCTAAGCCCATAACTATAATTGGTATGTACTTGACCCGATAGTAGCGTGGTCCTTTTGGGTTGCCTTCACCATAGCAATTTGATAGGATGAATAATAGAGAAAGAGGTTAATTGTGATTTATTAATACATTATAAAAATAATATAATAATTGAGAAATCATATTATTTAATTAGTATTGACCAGAAATTAATTTGGAATTAATTTAGTGATCAAAAGAGACCGACTAAATTAACGGGGACTGATTATGTAAATCAGTAATAGTTGTAGTTTGGGTTAATGGACTCTGTTGGTATAGGGTGGACAAAAACTGTATGAAAGTCCATATAGATTTCGTCCAAAGGCTTACCATATAGGAGTCCATCTGTTACTTAGGGCCTAAGTAAGGGAAATTAGGGTTTTCACTTGAAAACCCTAATAGCTCAACTATAAAAGAACCCCATGGCTCATAAAATCGGTTAAAATGAGTTTCTAAGAGAACCCTAGCCGGTTTTGAGGCCTTATTCTCTCTCTCTCTCTCTCTCTCTCTCTCTTGTTCTTCCTTGTTGCTAGTGGTGTTTGTGACTCCATTAGAGTTGCAAAAATTGGGGCACTAAGCTTTCAAAGGTCAAGGAGTTCTTGTTATTGCTACATAACAAGTGAGGTAATGTTCTAAACCCTATTTTACATATGAATTTCGAAATTGTGTATGCTAGTCTTAGGGTGTATGCTTTGGATGGTTATTTGCATGTATAACTTGAGAAAAACCTAGATCCAAAGCATTAGGGTTGCATGTACACCATAGGAATGTTGTAGTGCTCAAAACCCATTAGTTTCTTCCCGACTTTACGGTTGTTATAGGAACTTGGCGATTTAAAGGATTAAACTCGGTGAGTTGGGTCAACTCAGGCCGTTGACTTCGAATTTTGACTTATGCATTTGATCAAGTTTGTCCCACGGGTGTTTGAAGCAATCTGAATTGGAAAATGTGGGCTTAGGATAAGGCCTTTATGGGATTGGGCCAAATTTGGAAAATTATGCCATTAGTGGGCTATTATGGATTTTGTGGTTTTAGATCTTGTTGGATTCGGGCTTGGGCCTTAGTTATGAATCTTATTGGGCCAGGGGTAAAATGGTCATTTTACCCCAAGTACGGATTTTGGATCAAGTTTGGAACTCAATTGCTAATTGGGTGATATTTTGGTATTTTTAGCTCGAGGAGTTATCAGGGCAGCAGCTAGGGACTTCTTGCAGTGAGCTTCAGCATTCAAGGTGAGTTTCCCTACCGGGTTAGGGGGTCGAAGTCACCAAGGCCGACCCATGTTTATATTATGTTGTTAGTATGCTATTTTTCTCCGTGACTCTTGCATGTGTTGTGTTTATATGTTTTTTAGGTTAAGGCCCGATGCCGGGCGGGGTCTGATGGATATCTATATGCTATGTATCTCTATGATTATTGTATGTGTATGTGTTTATTTTGATATATGTTATTGTATGTTGGGTAGGGCCCATTTTATCGAGCTCAGCTCGATGTTGGGCGGGGTCCGAATCTGGACGGGGCCCACTATATGTTATTGTATGATCGGTATGTGGTGTTTGGGGAACTCACTAAGCTTTGTGCTTACTGTTTTCAGTTTATGATTCAGGTACTTCAGTTTTCAAATGAAAGGGGTTCGAGACGATCGTAGTGTATACACCCGTGTTTTCCGCAATATGTGATCTTCGGGAATGAACTCTGATAATAATTTTATTTTAATGCTTTTCAATGTTTGGACAAAGTTACAATGGTGTTTTGAATATAACAAAAATGAAAATTTTAACCTTGATTTTTGCGATGTTACAATATAAAAATCTTTTGTCTTCTTTTGCCTTCATATGTTAGAAATATGGCTAGACAAAAGAGAGTATAGGTTTTTCATTTGTTTAATGAAAAGAACACTCCTCTAAAAAGACAAGCATGGACAATATGATTAAAATAAGGAGTGATGATCTTTTGATTAATTTATTCAAAAGAAAGCATGGCTTGAAGCTTGGGGAACACATAGGCTTTAGGGGCATGGGTTCTTAAAGTGTTAAGAACTTATGGACCAAAGATTTTCTTTATAAAGTGAAGCTTTCATATCTCTTTTACAACCCATGCAAAATTCAAAATTTGTTCTCTTCATCTGTCACACCCCAAAACCGATAACGGCGGAATACGTTTCGGGGTGGATGACGTAGTGAACAGTATCATCACAATTGCATAATAGTAAAAACAAGAAACACACAACCATAGTATTACATAGTGAATTCAATTACAAACGTGTGTAGTAATGTTTAACAATCACCCAAAAGTAATTCAAACATAAGAGATGGGTCTTGTGTGCTCCACCTTCTCCAAAATGTTGCGTCTGTACCTGTCTATCTTTGACCTGAAGATACAAGTTATTTTGAAAACGATTATCAGCATAAAGCTGGTGAGTTCATAAGAGTTTAGTGTGAGTTTTTGTATACAAAGCATTAGTGTTAAAAGGGTATCATTTATGTTCATAAGTAGTAGAAACTTAGAAAATCTCATATTTTTCCAGCAAATACATTGTAAGTGACAATTTGTGAAAAGTATGCATTCTTTATCTCTTTGAAAACAATTTATTGTAAAAGTACTTTGGCAAATCTCCAAATAACAAATGTGATAGGATAAGTTAAGCCCGTGATTCATGATAGAGGTGCGAGCTTCCTTTAGTGATAGATACTTACTTACTTCGGGATGTGGTTTAACATTTAGTGTAGTATTTTAGTGTAGTTGTAGGGTATTCCTTGTATATTACCAATAGTGAGAATAATAGAGGATCCCATGACCTTCCCGGTCATGCACAGTGTAGTGAAGTAGTGGCATCCATGGGCCTGTACGGCACGGACTGAGTTAACAGTCGGGATGTAATAGCGTCTGCCCCGTATAGATCTATACATGTAGAGTCGTCTCCTGCTGGAACACTCCGGGCGTAGTGAATAGCGAATAGAGTATCTCATAGCGGGTTAGTGTATTATGGTTTGTTTAGTGTTTTCTCTATTGTCATAGTGTAGTAATCTTTTAGTATGATCATAGTGTATTCCCTTACTAGTGTATCGTCTAGTAATAGTGAGTATTATAGTGTAGATAATAATAACTTTTAGCGAGTAGTAGCGGTACCGACCCTAACCATACCGATTATGGTTATCTTAGTGGGGATGTTTCTTAGCACGTTAGAGACTTTAGGATTGAGTAAAAGCAGTAATATTCGTATCCCATACTGATATACAGATTATATAAGTAAGAAATCAACGACAGTCGGACGGATAACTACTACCCTAAGCCCATAATCAGACAAGAATAGGAAATAAGGCGAGATATCGGTCCTAAGTCCTCCAAGTCTTATTTATATAAATATATCAGAGTGGTTACATTTTATAAGCAAATTGAATAAATAAAAGTATTTTTCCAAAAGAACATTTAAACTCTGATTCACTGTTTAAAAATAGTTTGAAAAGGGAAAAACCCGTTTTTAAGGCATAGGGACAAATCACATGTGATTTGAACTAAGGGTAGTGAATCACATGTGATTAATCCTTGTAACTCGGAAATCGTTCTGTAAAACTATGCATAAACATTTATAAGCAACTTGTATCTCCCCCCTAAAACATTTAAAACATTTGAAAGGTTCATTAAGGGGTATGAACTCACCTGAATTCGCGGAAATCGGGTGAATCGGGTAAATCGGGTAATAGTGTCGATTGAGCGTTTGGTACCAAATAACCACTTGTGCACCTTTTAGGACCCTAATGTCATATGAAATATGTATTTTACAAGAAGTTAATCGTCTTATGCTTTTCATTATAGAATTTGGACATTCTAGTGTCGTTTTCGGGGTTTTAAGGCCTAGAAAGGGTTCCCGGGAGTGGTACAAGGCCATGAATGATTTACGGGAGGGTCCATGAGTTCACTCTTCTAGAGTTTATGGCCTAAAAGCCATTCATTGGGAGTTTACGGCCGTAAGCCCCCTAGGCTTGGCCGTAAACTCTTGTGACACTCCAAAATGTGTGATTAAGGCCTTATCTCACTTCCTTGATTTAGTGGTGTGTGCTTTGGACCAAGAGGGAAGGATTAAACATCATATTTTGTGGTATTTTTGGGGAGTTTACGGCCAAGACTTGTTCTTGGGCCGTAAACTCCTATAAGTCCTTTAAGATGATGGTTTCACTTGTACAACATGGTCCCAAATGGCTTAGAAAAATCCTAGAAGGTCCTATAGTGAGTTTGGAACAATTTGGCACATATTTATGGGGAGTTTACGGCCCAAGAACATCCTTGGCCGTAAACTCTTCATTTGGTGTCAAAATGAAGTGTTTAATGGTACAACACACTTCCATAGGCCTTAGATAAATTCCTTTCATGCATTAGAGTAGTTTAGGGGCTTGATTAACACAATTTCTTGGGTATTTACGGCCCAAGCTTCAGCTAGGCCGTAAACTCCTCCTTTTGGCCTCAAATGATGATGTTTAATGCATTCAAGCCTTCCTTGGAGTCACGTCTAATTTACCCAACGTCCTAGAAGTGTTTTTGGGGCTTAAAACATGGATTTGTGGGGTGTTTGAGGTGTTTACGGCCTAAGCACATGCTTGGGCCGTAAACTCCTTTTTAAGCCTCATTTTCTTGTGTTCTAAGGTCCAAACCCTTCTAGTTAAAAGCCTTAATTAGCATACTAACATACAAGAAGGAAAAACATGGCCTTGGGCACGAATTTGGGGGTTTACGGCCTAAGGAGCTTCTTAGCCCGTAAACTCCTTTATGGTCCTTGATTTCTATGGTTTTTGGCCCCTAAATTCAATGAAGCATGAATAGATTAAGATAGAGGATGAGTACTTACGTTTGGAGGTCGGAAATTAGCGGAATCGGGGCCGATTTCGAGTCTAGAGAGAGAAAGTAGAGAGAGAGAGTGGGTGTGTAGTAAATGAGTGTTCAAATGTTGGGCACACCCATTGCATATGTCTCGAGAATCACACCCGATACACGGCTACCCGATGTTTAAAGTTAACTGGGTTAAAACTTTTTACCCGGGTGAAATGGTTGAAAAGGTAAAACAACTCTATTAGGTTAAACGGGGTTAACACATCTGAGTTATATTACTTATGATAATATTAAATCGTGCATAGACTTAGACATTCGGATTTTGACGGTTCCAAATATTACATAAATAACGTATAGTGACATGTTCCGTTAGTGAAAACGGCGTTTGTAACGGAAATAGATTTGGGGTTGTCACATCATCCCCGCGTTAGGAGAATTTCGTCCCGAAATTTAGAATACAAACATATGCGATATTACAATACTACTAAGCGAAGAGATGAGGGTATTTGAATTTCATTTGATTCTCGCGCTCCCAAGTGAATTCCGGTCCTCGTTTGGCGTTCCACCGAACCTTCACAATTGGGATGCGGCTTTGTTTCGTCCGTTTTACTTCACGATCCAAAACCTCCGCAGGCTCTTCCACGAAGTTGAGGCTCTCGTTGAGCTCGATCTCGTCGAGGGGAATCACGAGAGTCTCGTCAGACAGACATTTCTTCAAGTTTGAGACGTGGAAGGTCGGATGTATGTTACTTAGCTCGCGGGGTAAGTTTAGTTTGTAAGCTACAGGGCCGATTCTGGCAAGAATCTCAAAAGGCCCTATGTACCTCGGGTTTAACTTTCCACGCTTCCCGAAGCGTATCGTGCCTTTCCAGGGCGAGACCTTCAGAAGGACCTGGTCTCCGACCTGGAATTCCAAGGGTTTCCTTCGTTTGTCGGCGTAGCTCTTTTGTCGATCCCTAGCGGCTCTTAGTCGTTCACGTATCTGTACAATCTTCTCGGTCATCTCTCGAATGATCTCTGGACCAGTGAGGGCGCTATCAGGAACTCGTCCCTTAGCTAACTGAGTGTCTCCCACCTCGGCCCAGCACAACGGGGATCTGCACTTTCGGCCGTAGAGAGCTTCGAATGGAGCTGCCTTGATGCTCGTGTGATAACTATTGTTGTAGGAAAACTCCACAAGAGGTAAGTGTGTATCCCACAATTTCCCGAAGTCGATCACACAAGCTCGCAGCATGTCTTCTAATGTTTGAATCGTCCTCTCACTTTGTCCGTCAGTCTACGGATGGTAGGCTGTACTCATATCCAGCCTCGTCCCTAGTGCCTCTTGTAATGACTGCCAAAATCTAGAGGTGAATCTACTATCTCTGTCTGATATAATAGATACAGGGACGCCATGCAATCGCACTATTTCTTTTATATAAGTCCTAGTGAGCTTTTCCATCTTATCTGTCTCTTTGATGGGTAGGAAGTGGGCGGACTTGGTCAACCTGTCAACGATGACCCAAATGGTATCTAATCCACCTGCTGTCTTGGGCAGCTTGGTGATGAAGTCCATTGTGATTCGCTCCCACTTCCATTCTGGTATTTCTGGTTGTTGAAGGAGTCCTGATGGCTTTTGACATTCTACTTTGACCTTCGCGCAAGTAAGGCACTTACTTACAAAGGTAGCGATCTCCGCTTTCATGTTCGGCCACCAGTATAGCTTTTTGAGATCCAGATACATCTTATCTGAACCCGGGTGGACGGAGTAACGAGTGTTGTGTGCTTCCCTCATAACCAAATCTCTGAAACCTCCATGGCGTGGAGTCCAGATTCGGTCCATAAAGTAATAGGCTCCGTCACCCTTAACCTCCAGATTTTTATCCATTCCGCGCAGAGATTCTCCCGTCACGTTTCCCGGCTTTAAAGCTTCTAGCTGAGCCTCTTTGATCTGCGTGGACAGATGTGAATGTATAGTCATTGTCAACGACTTGATTCTTCGTCCGGAATATTCTTTTCTGCTCAGAGCGTCTGCTACTACGTTGGCTTTCCCGGGATGATATCTAATTTCACAGTCGTAATCGTTAAGTAATTCAACCCATCGACGCTGTCTCATGTTGAGTTCTTTCTGGTTCAGTATATGTTGGAGGCTTTTATGATCAGTGTACACCACGCTCTTCGTCCCATACAAGTAGTGCCTCCAGATTTTTAGTGCAAAGACGACTGCTCCTAACTCAAGGTCGTGAGTAGTGTAGTTCACTTCATGGTTCTTTAGTTGTCTCGAGGCATAGGCGATAACCTTGCCTCGTTGCATCAAGACACAACCGAGCCCCTGATTGGATGCATCACAGTATACGACGAAATCTTCTGTTCCTTCGGGAAGGGATAATACTGGTGCGGTGCATAGGGCTCGCTTCAGGGTCTGAAATGCCTTCTCCTGTTTCTCTTCCCAGTCGAATGGTACACCCTTCTGTGTTAGCATGGTGAGAGGTTTCGCAATCCGAGAGAAATTTTGGATGAATCGACGGTAGTAGCCAGCGAGGCCTAGAAATTGACGAATTTCTGTAGGCGTCATTGGTGCTGACCAGTTCTCAATAGCCTTAATTTTGGAGGGGTCCACGTGGATTCCTTCCTTACTAACCACGTGTCCTAAGAATTCAACTCTCCGGATCCAAAACTCGCACTTAGAGAACTTCGCATACAACTTCTCGGATCGCAGGGTTTCCAGGATTAATCGCAAATGGCTTCTGTGCTCTTCCTCGCTCCGAGAGTAAACAAGAATGTCGTCAATAAAGACGATGACGAACTGATCTAGATATGGACGACATACCCTATTCATCAAGTCCATGAATACTGCAGGGGCGTTAGTCAGTCCAAAGGGCATCACTACGAACTCGAAATGCCCGTAGCGGGTTCGGAAAGCTGTCTTTGGAACATCTTCCTCAAGCACCCGTAATTGGTGATACCCCGATCTAAGATCAATCTTGGAGAAGTAACTGGCTCCTTGGAGTTGGTCGAATAGGTCGTCGATACGAGGGAGAGGATAGCGATTTTTGATCGTGAGTTTATTGAGTTCCCTATAATCGATGCACATCCGAAACGACCCATCCTTTTTCTTCACGAACAAGACCGGAGCTCCCCAAGGTGAGAAGCTCGGTCTTATAAAACCCTTGCTAAGCAGTTCGTTGAGTTGACCGGATAGTTCTTGCATTTCGGCAGGCGCTAGTCGGTAGGGCGACTTAGCTACGGGGGTAACTCCTGGGATTAGGTCGATTCTGAATTCAACCTGTCGTTTAGGAGGTAGGCCTGGGAGATCCTCCGGAAAGACATCAGGAAAATCGCATACTACTGGAATGTCTTTTGGATCTTTCAACTTCCGGTTAGTGTCGACGACGTGAGCAAGAAAGGCGCGATATTCCTTGCGCAAGTATTTCTGGGCCTGAATACTAGAGATGATACGAAGGTTTGTACTTGGCTTATCTCCGTATATCAATAGGGCCTCTCGATTCGGAAAGTTCAGGCGAATGGCTTTCTCGGAACACAGGATGTCGGCGTAGTGAAGGCTTAGCCAATCCATACCAACAATGGCATCGAAATTTTTGATTGAGACTGGTATAAGATCGATTAGAAAGGGGTGATCATCTAACGTGAGAGTACAACCTATATAGATTTCATTAGAGCTTTCTGTCTTCCCATTAGCCATTTCTACAACGAATGTTTCTTTTAGTGGTTGAGGGGTTTGTTTGAGCAAGTGTTTAAAGTTTTGATTTATGAAGCTTCTTTCTGCACCACTATCGAATAAGACACAGGCATAAGAGTTGTTGAGAAGGAACGTACCCGTGACCACTGTGGGATCGGCTACTGCTTCATTGTGACCGATAGCAAGTAACCTTCCAGTTCCCCCGGCATTTGCAGTCTTCGGACAGTTCTTCTTAAAATGGCCCGCTTCGCCGCAGCCATAACACGTCGAGGTTACTCCCGCACCAGGAACCTGTGTAATAGGTTTGGGAGGGGCCTTGCAAAATCGGACAGTATGGCCCTTCCGTCCGCAGTTGGAACACTGCAGTTCACGGCATGGACCGTTGTGGTGAAAAGGGCACTTGGGACATTTAGGCAAGTTCCCACTGTAAGCTTTCGGTGGGACTGGAGCAGCTGGTGCGGCAGGAATGGTGGCAGCATGGACCGCCACAATCTGCTGATCCTTGAAGGCGGTTTGAGTCTTCTTTCCCTTCTTCTTATCCCATCGTTTCCTTTTTCTATCGGATGATCCGGATGGTGCAGTGGTAGTTGTGGTTGTTGTTGCTGGAGTGGAGGAGATTTCGTGGTTGATCAGATTCTGGGCCAATTCCTTGGCGCTGTCAAAAGTGGTAGGGCGTGAGGCCAGAACATTTCCTCGATACGGGGGCACTAAACCCCAGATGTAACGCTCAATCTTCTTGCTTTCAGAAGGGATCATATTGGGACACATAGCCGCCAAGTCGCAAAACCTGGCCGTATAAGCTGTTATGTCGGTCCCCTTCATCTTGAGGTTCCAGAGTTCTTCCTCAAGCTTCTGAACTTCGCCCCTAGGGCAGTACTCCCCTCTCATAAGATCTTTTAGAGTGTCCCAGCCCATGGAATTAGCTGTGACTAAGGAGAGTGCGTTGACATGGCCATTCCACCATGAAAAAGCCCTGTTAGTGAGGGTAGCAGTAGCGAACTTGATTTTGCTCTCTTCGCGGCAAGAGCACATTTCGAATACAGCTTCGGTTCTTTCGAACCATTGGGACAATGCCAGAATTCCTCCGGTCCCATCAAAGAAAGTAGGTTTACAATTCATGAAGTCTTTATAAGTGCATCCCTGCACTCGTTGGTGGACTTCACCAAATCTAGAATTTCCACCGCTCGCATCACCCGAGTTCATCTGGGCCATGGCTGCTGTTACAGCCGCAGTCACAGCCGCTTGGAACAACACCGGATCGAACTGCGGAGGAGGAGGTGGTGGAGGAGGGGTTTGAGTTTCAGGTCTTCCTCTGCTAGGACGCTTTCGTGGAGGCATCCTTCACTGGAAGATCATAGAAATGATAGCAATAGTAAGAGCCTATTGCGAATATGAATAGTGTGTCTCATGGATTAAATCAACATAATTCAAGATCAGGGTAAAAGTTATAGCAATAGAGAAATCAACTGCCAATATACTGGTATTAATGATGCAACACAAGTTCATGAAAATTGACCTAGCAGTAGGTCTTACATCACACCATAGAGAAAATGTTGGCAGTTTAGAGGTTCAGCTAGAGTACTTTTAAACTAGGAATGTTTACAGACAAGAGACCTACGGAACATAGAGATAAAAGGCTAGTCCTTTAAACAAAAGAGTGAGGTAACTAGATGTCTTCTACTGGCGATGGCTGCTTGTCGGGCGAATCCTTAGATCCTCCAGTTGACGCATGACTTCTTGAAGGTGTCGATCATGGGTCCTTTGGCGTGCTCGGAGTTCCCTAACTTCAGCTCGGGATGCTGCCAGCTGATGCTGCAGAGCCTCGTTGGTCCTCCTTATCCTGTCCATGGCTTCTTCGAGTTGGCGGATGCGAACAGTGTTGAGGTTTGAGTTGGCATCCACTTCCACAACTCGGCCAATAGCAGCTTGACCTTGCTCAACATTCCTGGCAATCCTTCGGATCATGATGGGCAGAACCCGATCTGCTGATCCTCCTTCGATTATGTTGTAGAAGCTTCGGTCTCCATTGTAAGGCAAGGGCTGACCCTGCTCCTCGCCCCATCGACGCAAGGATATCGCCCACATAGGAGTGGGGCCCTGAAATGCGGGTCGGGGGTTAGGGTTTGGGGCTTCAGGAGGTTGGTTGTTGACTTCTGGCTCGGAGCTCGAGCTATCCGAGAAACCTTCGGCATGATGATCATCCAAAGGAATAGGGTGATCGTCGTCTGACTCCTCTTCGAGCCATCCTCCATTGCCCTGGTTCGGAAAGTACGGATCGCCGGGTAGATGGAAGCCAGCCATGCTATCTACGCGAGAAAGGGGGAAAGAAGATTAATAGACGTGCTATTCTAAGATACTTATAGGAGGAATCATTACCAGTTGACCCAATACTTGCATAGTGCATACTGATTACATGTAACCGAAGCAAGATAGTCCTTCGAATAAACCACCCTAACTTCAGACCCCCAATCAAACAAGAACAGGGAATGAAGCAAAGGCTGCAAATTCTGAGTCTATAGCGCCCCAATCACATGCAATCGTGGTGTATCCACTTAGCAACTATTGTCCTACTAGTAACGACCCTTGTTGTTAACACATACGTAGAATCTAGAGTTACAGAATACTCCTATAGTATTCTTATGTTAGCGTTATTGTGGTATTGTTGGTAAGTTTTAGACTTGTTGCAACATCACAACCGAACCTTAGGCACATGCTAGTCACCCTCAGGAGAACGTATTTGATCAGGCTACATCATCCTGAATGTGACTATATGTCTCTAAACCCAATCGTGCTGCCCAACAATCTTAATACTTTTGTTTTTGTTCTAGGATGATACTGATTCCTGTGTTTCATAGTGATGTGTGTATATATATACTTAGTTAGATCTTTTAGATACTTAACAGTATATATTTTTGGTCAGAGTGTTTTAGTCCCGAAGTGTTTATAGTTCGTATATCTTTTATAGGTTGATATACTTGATTCACTATAAACAATGCTCTGATACCAATCTGTCACACCCCAAAACCGATAACGGCGGAATACGTTTCGGGGTGGATGACGTAGTGAACAGTATCATCACAATTGCATAATAGTAAAAACAAGAAACACACAACCATAGTATTACATAGTGAATTCAATTACAAACGTGTGTAGTAATGTTTAACAATCACCCAAAAGTAATTCAAACATAAGAGATGGGTCTTGTGTGCTCCACCTTCTCCAAAATGCTGCGTCTGTACCTGTCTATCTTTGACCTGAAGATACAAGTTATTTTGAAAACGATTATCAGCATAAAGCTGGTGAGTTCATAAGAGTTTAGTGTGAGTTTTTGTATACAAAGCATTAGTGTTAAAAGGGTATCATTTATGTTCATAAGTAGTAGAAACTTAGAAAATCTCATATTTTTCCAGGAAATACATTGTAAGTGACAATCTGTGAAAAGTATGCATTCTTTATCTCTTTGAAAACAATTTATTGTAAAAGTACTTTGGCAAATCTCCAAATAACAAATGTGATAGGATAAGTTAAGCCCGTGATTCATGATAGAGGTGCGAGCTTCCTTTAGTGATAGATACTTACTTACTTCGGGATGTGGTTTAACATTTAGTGTAGTATTTTAGTGTAGTTGTAGGGTATTCCTTGTATATTACCAATAGTGAGAATAATAGAGGATCCCATGACCTTCCCGGTCATGCACAGTGTAGTGAAGTAGTGGCATCCCTGGGCCTGTACGGCGCGGACTGAGTTAACAGTCTGGATGTAATTGCGTCTGCCCCGTATAGATCTATACATGTAGAGTCGTCTCCTGCTGGAACACTCCGGGCGTAGTGAATAGCGAATAGAGTATCTCATAGCGGGTTAGTGTATTATGGTTTGTTTAGTGTTTTCTCTATTGTCATAGTGTAGTAATCTTTTAGTATGATCATAGTGTATTCCCTTACTAGTGTATCGTCTAGTAATAGTGAGTATTATAGTGTAGATAATAATAACTTTTAGCGAGTAGTAGCGGTAGCGACCCTAACCATACCGATTATGGTTATCTTAGTGGGGATGTTTCTTAGCACGTTAGAGACTTTAGCATTGAGTAAAAGCAGTAATATTCGTATCCCATACTGATATACAGATTATATAAGTAAGAAATCAACGACAGTCGGACGGATAACTACTACCCTAAGCCCACAATCAGACAAGAACAGGAAATAAGGCGAGATATCGGTCCTAAGTCCTCCAAGTCTTATTTATATAAATATATCAGAGTGGTTACATTTTATAAGCAAATTGAATAAATAAAAGTATTTTTCCAAAAGAACATTTAAACTCTGATTCACTGTTTAAAAATAGTTTGAAAAGGGAAAAACCCGTTTTTAAGGCATAGGGACAAATCACATGTGATTTGAACTAAGGGTAGTGAATCACATGTGATTAATCCTTGTAACTCGGAAATCGTTCTGTAAAACTATGCATAAACATTTATAAGCAACTTGTATCTCCCCCTAAAACATTTAAAACATTTGAAAGGTTCATTAAGGGGTATGAACTCACCTGAATTCGCGGAAATCGGGTGAATCGGGTAAATCGGGTAATAGTGTCGATTGAGCGTTTGGTACCAAATAACCATTTGTGCACCTTTTAGGACCCTAATGTCATATGAAATATGTATTTTACAAGAAGTTAATCGTCTTATGCTTTTCATTATAGAATTTGGACATTCTAGTGTCGTTTTCGGGGTTTTAAGGCCTAGAAAGGGTTCCCGGGAGTGGTACAAGGCCATGAATGATTTACGGGAGGGTCCATGAGTTCACTCTTCTAGAGTTTATGGCCTAAAAGCCATTCATTGGGAGTTTACGGCCGTAAGCCCCCTAGGCTTGGCCGTAAACTCTTGTGACACTCCAAAATGTGTGATTAAGGCCTTATCTCACTTCCTTGATTTAGTGGTGTGTGCTTTGGACCAAGAGGGAAGGATTAAACATCATATTTTGTGGTATTTTTGGGGAGTTTACGGCCAAGACTTGTTCTTGGGCCGTAAACTCCTATAAGTCCTTTAAGATGATGGTTTCACTTGTACAACATGGTCCCAAATGGCTTAGAAAAATCCTAGAAGGTCCTATAGTGAGTTTGGAACAATTTGGCACATATTTATGGGGAGTTTACGGCCCAAGAACATCCTTGGCCGTAAACTCTTCATTTGGTGTCAAAATGAAGTGTTTAATGGTACAACACACTTCCATAGGCCTTAGATAAATTCCTTTCATGCATTAGAGTAGTTTAGGGGCTTGTTTAACACAATTTCTTGGGTGTTTACGGCCCAAGCTTAAGCTAGGCCGTAAACTCCTCCTTTTGGCCTCAAATGATGATGTTTAATGCATTCAAGCCTTCCTTGGAGTCAAGTCTAATTTACCCAACGTCCTAGAAGTGTTTTTGGGGCTTAAAACATGGATTTGTGGGGTGTTTGAGGTGTTTACGGCCTAAGCACATGCTTGGGCCGTAAACTCCTTTTTAAGCCTCATTTTCTTGTGTTCTAAGGTCCAAACCCTTCTAGTTAAAAGCCTTAATTAGCATACTAACATACAAGAAGGAAAAACATGGCCTTGGGCACGAATTTGGGGGTTTACGGCCTAAGGAGCTTCTTAGGCCGTAAACTCCTTTATGGTCCTTGATTTCTATGGTTTTTGGCCCCTAAATTCAATGAAGCATGAATAGATTAAGATAGAGGATGAGTACTTACGTTTGGAGGTCGGAAATTAGCGGAATCGGGGCCGATTTCGAGTCTAGAGAGAGAAAGTAGAGAGAGAGTGGGTGTGTAGTAAATGAGTGTTCAAATGTTGGGCACACCCATTGCATATGTCTCGAGAATCACACCCGATCATGGCTACCCGATGTTTAAAGTTAACTGGGTTAAAACTTTTTTCCCGGGTGAAATGGTTGAAAAGGTAAAACAACTCTATTAGGTTAAACGGGGTTAACACATGTGAGTTATATTACTTATGATAATATTAAATCGTGCATAGACTTAGACATTCGGATTTTGACGGTTCCAAATATTACATAAATAACGTATAGTGACATGTTCCGTTAGTGAAAACGGGGTTTGTAACGGAAATAGATTTGGGGTTGTCACATCATCTCACTCTCTTTAGTTTTGTTAAGTACACATGTAGATTACTTGCTTCTTGATGCTCTCTTTATGTTCTTATTTTGATAAGAACATAAAGCTTAAGAGTCTTAAGAGTTTTATACAAAAGAACTATCATTCTGCATCAAGTTGATATAATGTTGGTGTCTCTAAAGTTCATCCTTCTCCATAAACTTCCAAGCCTCCCAATAGGATTCAAAGAAGGTTGTAATTTTCTCCATGTTCTTCTTTGGTGCTTGTTTAATATCTTTCCAAATTTTGCAAGAAGACCATTGGTAGGTTATAAACTTGTTTTATGTTATTCAAATTATCAAGTCTTCCGTTTCCTAAATCTTATGTTTTTAAAGCTAGTTTTTTAATAAAAGTCCAGAAATCAGCTCACTTGAGAAAGTTGGATATATTCATACAATAAAATGCATCATGATTTACAATTGCATGATAAAAAGAAGTTATAGTTGCTTCAAGTGATGGAGATTATTGAGCTGATCGCCAAGATTTCCAGTGATGTTTAGGTTGTCAAGCTTACTGTAATTTGAGTGAAGGAAGGTAATTTTATTGTAAATTATCAAGAAAGTATTGGAAAGGGCAATCGTTGGATATATTTATACAATAAAATGAATCATGATTTACAATTACATGATAAAAACAACTTATAGCTGCTTAAACTGATGGAAATTATTGAGCTGATAGCCATGGTTTCCAGTGATGTTTAGGTTGTCAAGTTTACTGTAAGTTAAGTGAAGGAAGGTAATTCTATTGAAAACTATTAAGAAAGTATTAGAAAGGGCAATCATATGCTTAAAGATACAAGGTCATCTTAAATCTTCCCATGTATTTAGATACATTAAAAGGGTCTTTGACTGCAAAAACCTCAATATTATCTCTAAATGATGCTATTCTAAAAACGAATCTTCCAGTTATTCAAAATATATAAATGTTAATGTTCTTCAAATAATACCCATGGATTAACATCAAGACCATTATATTACTAATTTCATCTGAGGAACTAATTTTCAAAAGTAAATATGGAAACATGGTGTGATATAAGTAATTATTCTGAGAAATCAAACCATTGATTCTAACCCGGGTCTTCCCTCCGGTATTGGTCTCTATGGAAAATCAAAGTAGGTAGAATTTGTTAGAGGAAACAGTTAAATAGTAGCTTCAACATAACATCGAACAGATAGAAGGCATGATATGAGTGATTATATAGCTTCTTACTTGAAACAGCAGGAAGTGCCTAAGTGGCAGTGCCTTTGATTGACTGGATACATCATGCATGTAGTTACCTACATGATTAATGTGAAAAGGGGTTAAATTTATCAAAAAGAAAGGAACATGTTGATGAAAAAACCTTTGAATGGAAATAAAACTTTACTGTGAAGATGAAGAAAAGTTCCCGATATAGTAAAAATCTAAAGCAACGAGTAACCTATGACTTGAATAACATTTCTAAGAAGCATCAATGGAAAAAATATTTAACCATGGGTTGCTAACTTGAAATCGAACGACCCCTTTCACCATGTATGTCATAGTTGAAGATTAATGCATACCACAGATGAGGAAATCCACCACACCACCACCAGCAACAACGGTTGTGTACGTTGTTGGTTTTCCTAGTTCCTTATCTATGTCAAATCACTAGGACCTAAAGTGACCTAAAGTGACATTTTATAAAAGGGACCTAAAGTGACATTTTATAGAAATTGGCTAGCAAAAACTAGCAAACCCCAAATTGCATTGTTCCTAAGATCTATATATATATATATATATATATATATATATATATATATATATATATATATATATATATATATATATATATATATATATATATATATATATATATATATATATATATATATATATATATTAATGTTAATGTTAATGTTACTGTGATACTATATTGGTTAGCATGTCTTCGAATTCACTTATATGTTTTCACAAATTCGCAAAAATTAAGTTTTTTTAATTGATTATGTTGTTACATATTACATCTCATATAGTTAATTTTAATTGTGTATAAATTAGTTGGTTGTAAAATATTGTATATTTTCGGATATTCGATTTGGTATCCGAATCTGTATCCGAAATTTTAGATATCCAAATTTTGGATAACCGAACTTTCAGATATGGATACGAATTTCAAAAATCCACTATCTGAAATTCAGATATCCAAAATTTTTGGATATCCAGTTTTGAACACCCCTAGGTACAGTGAGGAAAACTCACCTGAATGAAGAACCCTGAAACACCGAGACATGTTTCTCTTCTGCATTGCTAGCTCCTGCGAATCAACTAATCACCAAAATAGGTAGAATCTCAATCAACATTCCAAAACCCTCAAGTTTGACTCAAAGTTAAACTAGTAACAAAAGTTAACGGTCAAAGTTAACGTCACGTCATGGCCCTCATTGGCCACGTAATGGGGTCACAAGGTCAAATAATCAACATGCAGGACATTGACATGTCGTGGTCCTCCTTGCCCAAGTCGTGGCAATGCCAGAACATGGCGTTCATGATTTTTGACTTCACCATGTCATAGCCATTGGAAAATTACCATTTTTCTAATTAAGATCTTAATCTACTTCTCCATACTGACTTAATGGATAAAGTTTCCAACTTTATGCATTAGGACCTCACCATAAGATAAGATCTTAAACCCTAAGTCCATTAAGTCCTTAATATGAACAATACTCAAACATGGAGCTAAGAACACTCAAGTTAAGACCTTTTCTCACTAGCTTAGAAATTCATGACCAAATGAGCACCACATTAAGCTCTAGAGTTCCTCAAACTCCAAGAGCACCCAAGAATTGGACCAAAACATCCAAAAGTGGGATCATACTTGAAAGAAGAAAAAGAAAGGTCAAGGTATGAAAACTCAGAAATATGAAGAATATCTTGGATCCAAGCTTTCTCCTTGCTTCCTTGCACCAAAATGAACTAACTTATTCTCCAAGTTTCACCAAATGAATCAAACAACCTCAAGGTAGAGCCGTCAAGCTCAAAATTAAAGAAAGGAAGCTAGGGTTTCGAAATGGGGAGGTGGAGGTTGAAGGAGATGACCTAGAATGGGAGTTAAGGTGTTTATATATGAGGGAAACTCTAAAAATACCGGATATGAGCTGCAACGGTTGCTACAACATGGCCATTTTATGCCACATCATGGCATCTCCAAAAACGCGTTTTAAATTAATCCCCACGCCACGTTGTGGAAATCCATACCCTACATCGTGGTAGAGCATTTTCTCCAAAAACCTTATTTGATTCCTTAAGTTTTATCCAACCTTCTTTGGAAAATGGTTGTTAGATGCACCGTCCATTGAGGTGCTGTAACACCGTGAATTTCAAAATCATTTTTCGCAAAATATAAAAACATTTTTCATTTAATTATCATAAAACATCAAGTTTAAATCTCCAATTCACATCATACAAAATCCCAAGATCACATATCATAAATCCCAAGCGTGTGTACAGATCAAGCCGACGCCTTCCCAAGGTCATCACTAGTACCTGAAACAAACAACACAAACGCTGTAAGCACAAAGCTTAGTGAGTTCCCCAAAATACCACATAAAACACATATTAGCCACTCGAGGCTATAACTCTGTGGGTCCGTGCACCCAAACTCTATGAACCCTCAGGTTCTAACTCTGTAAACATGCACATCATAAATCACATAGAAATAATGCAGTACAACACATAACATACATAGCATACAAATACTCTATCACATAACTCTGGTTACCTACTCAAGGTAAAGTATAGTGAGAAGACTCACCTCGCGTATCTCAATAACTAGCAAAATCCCGGAAATCACTCGTGCTCGATCCTCCGAGCTATAATCCTCCTATAACACAATATACCTCTAATTAACACTTTCTCAACTAGGGTTGACTACCCTTATCAAGTCAACACTGGTCAACGGTCAACGGTCAACAGTCAACTTTGACCGGACTCGGCGAGTGCACTAGGGCGACTCGGCGAGTCTGAACGTTTTCACCAACTCTCTAGGATTCTCCTTTGACACGTCGAGTACTCCCCTGACTCGACGAGTTCCACCTGGCATGAATCGCGGGGCCATCACGACTCAACTCGCCGAGTCTCAAGAACAACTCGTCGAGTCCCAGCTCGACTCAGTCCACCTGTCAACCCTCTCCAACTCTCCCTGACTCACTGAGTTAAACCATAACTCGGCAGGACCACTCGCTGAGTGGTTAAGGGCAATCTTCATGCTACTCGCCGAGTCTGTTCTTCAGACTCGACGAGTCCATGCCATGCATCAACTCATACTTGCTTCTGAGGTCAGATCTACTTCAACAACTCATAGATATGGCCCTCCTAAGCTCATACACCACGTAAAGTTCATATCTTGGTTACCATGCAACACTTACAAGGTTCTTTTAGGAGAAATAACCTCTAGGATG
This sequence comes from Lactuca sativa, assembly GCF_002870075.4. Lineage (NCBI taxonomy): Eukaryota > Viridiplantae > Streptophyta > Magnoliopsida > Asterales > Asteraceae > Lactuca > Lactuca sativa. The sequence continues at coordinate 135,132,352 of NC_056630.2, read as the reverse complement.
GCAACCCTAGTCTCCAACCCAAATGGAAGGACATAAAGCATGACATTAGGGACTCTCTGGACCTACTAAGGTCCAGATCTAAGCACCATATCCCCATGGGACCTCTCAAACTTCAATTACAAAGCAAATAAGGCATGAAGAAACCCTAGATTTGACCATATCAACAATAACACGAGAATAAGCTCTGAATGATACCTCAAGAAGCCTCCTCTGATGAAATGAAGGTAGATCCAAGCTCTCCAACTCTTCTAGCTTGACTTTCCTCTTCCTTTCTTGCAAAAACACACAAATTTGGTGAACAAAGGCCTCTTATCTCCTCACAAAAACCCTCAGTCGCTTTGGTGCTCTCAAGATCTAGGTAGCCGCAATGAAGGGCCATAAGGTCCTTTAAATAGGGCTTAGGACCGGGAAATTAGGGTTTCATTAAACAGCGCAGACTCGCCGAGTCCATTCCCTAGACTCGCCGAGTCCAGGCGCGAACCCGCGTCTAAATCCGCGATCCTACTCGGCGAGTTTGAGCTCCAACTCGCCGAGTCCCCTCACAAAACACCAAAAAAAATTACATGATTAGAAGATACCTGGAAATCCGGGCTGTTACAATTCTCCCCCACTAGAACTAGACTTCGCCCTCGAAGTCTCGCTCTGCAAATAGCTCCGGATGCTGCTCACGCATCTCACGCTCCGGCTCCCAGGTCATCCCTGATCCCTTCCGATGCTGCCACTGAACTAACACCAGAGGTACCTCCTTGTTCCTCAAAACCCTGATCTTCCGATCTCTGATGGCCACCAGTCTCTCGGCATAATTCAGGCTCGCGTCCACCTGAATATCCTCTAATGGAACTACTGTCGACTCGTCGGCTATACACTTCCTCAGCTGCGACACATGAAAAGTGTCGTCAATCTACCCCAACTCTGCTGGCAAATCCAAACGATAGGCTACCTGGCCTACCCTCGTGATTACACGAAAAGGTCCGATATATCGGGGCCCCAACTTGCCCCTCTTCCTGAATCGAATCACTCCTTTCCAAGGAGAGACCTTCAGGAGAATAAGGTCGCCGACCTGAAACTCAAGCTCGGACCTGCGTCTATCTGCATAACTCTTATGTCGGCTCTGAGCGGTCAACAACCTCTGTTTGACCTGTTGGATCTGCTCTGTCGTCTGAAGTACGATCTTTGTACTGCCCATCACCCTCTGCCCAACCTCTCCCCAACAAATGGGGGTCCGACACCTCCTCCCATACAACAGCTCAAAGGGTGGCACACCAATGCTCGAATGATGGTTGTTGTTGTAGGAAAACTCTGCCAAGGGTAGATATGCATCACAGCTACCCCCAAAATCCAACACACATGCCCGAAGGATGTCCTCGAGCGTCTGAATCGTCCGCTCACTCTGACCTTCTGTCTGGGGATGATATGCGATACTAAAATGCAGTCTAGTACCCAATTCCTCATGAAACTTCTTCCAGAATCTAGAAGTGAAACGCACATCACGGTCTGAAACAATCGAGATCGGCACCCCATGCCGAGATATCACTTCCCTCACATACACCTCCGCCAATTTCTCTACTGAAGAACTCTTGCTGATAGCAAGGAAATGAGCGCTCTTCGTCAACGTATCCACAATCACCCAAATTGCATCAACTCCTCTGGTAGTCCTCGGTAATTTGGTGATGAAATCCATAGTGATCTGTTCCCACTTCCATTCGGGAACCTCCAATGGCTGCAACTTACCATGCGGCCTCTAGTGCTCGGCCTTAACCCTACGGCAGGTCAAGCACCTCTCAACAAACCACGTGACATCCCTCTTCATACAGGGCCACCAATACTCTTTCCTCAAATCCAAATACATCTTAGTGGCTCCCGGATGGATCGAAAATTTCGACCGATGAGCCTCCTCCATCAAAATGGTACGCGTTCCTCCCACGAACGGCACCCAGATACGCCCCTGAAATGTCATAAGCCCCCGACCATCGGTAATGAATTCTGAAACCAAACCAATAACCCGCTCCCTCTTCTGCATCTCAGGTTGCACAGCCTCGGCCTGTGCCCCACGAATGGCGTCCAATACCGGAGCTATCACGGTCAATCTCAAACATACATCCCGCAGCGGAGTGCTCTCCGCCCTGCGGCTCAATGCATCGGCTACAACATTAGCCTTGCCTGGGTGGTACAGGATCTCACAATCATAATCCAACCACCTTCTCTGTCGCATATTTAGGTTGGGCTGATCCATCAAATACTTCAAACTCTTATGGTCCGTGTATATCGTACACCGAACCCCATACAAGTAGTGACGCCAAATCTTGAGGGCGAACACCACTGCCCCCAACTCTAGGTCATGGGTGGGATATCTCGTCTCATGAGGATTCAGCTGCCTCGATGCATATGCTATCACATGCCCTCTCTGCATCAGCACCGCTCCCAACCCCATAATCGATGCATCACAGTATACCACAAAGTCCTCCATCCCATCCGGGAGGGCGAACATCGGGGCTTCGCACAACCTTTGGCGAAGTGTCTCAAAGGAGGCCTGCTGCTCGGGGCCCCATGAAAAAGCAACACCCTTCCGGGTCAATCTGGTGAGTGGCACTGCGATCTTGGAGAAATCCCTGATAAACCTCCGATAATATCCTGCCAATCCTAGGAAACTCCTGATCTCGGAGGGTGACTTCGGCACCTCCCAACTCATCACCGCCTCAACTTTGGCCGGATCGACCAATATCCCTTCCTGGTTAACAAGATGTCCTAAGAACTGGACCTCTCGCAACCAGAAATCACACTTGGAGAATTTGGCATAAAGCTTCTCCGATCTCAGAACTCCGAGAACTTCTCTCAAATGCTCCTCATGCTGCTCCTTAGATCTCGAATATACCAGAATGTCTTCGATGAACACAATCACTGACCGATCCAACATCGGCCTACACACTCGGTTCATGAGATCCATGAACACTGTCGGGGCATTGGTGAGCCCAAAAGGCATCACCACAAACTCAAAATGCCCATAACGCATCCTGAACGCTATCTTCTGGACGTCCTCATCCCGCACTCTCACCTGATGATATCCAGACCTCAGATCGATCTTGGAGAACCAAGATGCTCCCTGCAACTGGTCGAACAAAACGTCGATCCTCGGTAACGGATAACGGTTCTTGACCGTCAGCTTGTTCAACTCCCGGTAATCAATGCACATCTGCTGTGAACCATCCTTCTTCTTGACGAACAGGATAGGCGCTCCCCACGGCAAGCTGCTCGGCCGAATAAACCCCTTCCCCAGAAGCCCCTGAAGCTGCGAGGATAACTCTTGCATCTCTGGAGGTGCAAGACGATAAGGCACCTTGGCGATAGGCGCGGCCCCCGGAACCAAATCGATACTGAACTCCATTTGCCTCACAGGAGGCACACCCGGTAATTCCTCGGGAAACACATCCGGGAACTCACGCACCACCGGAACCTCCTCAACTGAACTCGGTCTCTCGGAACCCACCCGCGTATCCATCACATACGCCACAAAACCCTTACAGCCCTGCTGTAGACACTGCCTCGCTCTAGCGGCCGAACAAAACGCTGATCCTGAACGCATACCCTCGCCATATACCGAAAGAACTCCCCCACTAGGGTCTCGTATGGTCACCAACTGACGCTCGCAGTCGATAACCGCACCAAACCTGCTCAACCAGTCCATGCCCACAATGACACAGACATCTCTCATCGCGATAGGGACCAAATCAATCGGGAACTCAACCCCAAAAATCTCGACTACGCAACCTCGGAGAACCTCTGTGGCATATATCACCCTCTCATCAGCTATGGAAACTCTCAGAGGCTGACTCAGCGCCTCACGACTAACACTGATATGTTGGCTAAAAGCCAAAGATACAAAAGACCGACTCGTACCCGAGTCAAATAACACCAAGGTAGGTACAGAATTCACAAGAAAAGTACCTACGCACAACAAAACATAAGCATAATATCTCAACATCAAAATAAATACATGAAAGAATACATACCAACCACGACATCGGGCGCTGCGCGGACCTCCTCCGCGGTCAGCTGAAAGGCTCTCCCTCGTGACCTCGGCGCCTCGGCCTTCACTGGCCGACTCTCTGTAGCTCTGATGGCGGCAGAGGCAGATCCCTGAGGTGCTCCCTGAGATGATCCTCGCAACTGCGGACACTCTGCCTTCCGGTGTCCGGTCTGGTTGCAGTGAAAACACACCGCAAACCCCTCGGGGCAGTCCTTGGCCATATGCCCCTCCTTGCCACACTTGTAGCAAGATCCCGCTCTGCAGACTCCGTCATGACCCTTGCCACACTTCCCATAAGTGCGGCCCTTCTGACTCCCTGGTTTGGGATCAGTGGGCTTGGCCCGCTTGGCTGCCGGCTGAGACTGTGCCGGTCGCCGATCCCTCCCCTGAGACTCCACCTCCTCCCTGGCCTGAGTCTCTAGCTCAATCTCCCTCTTCCGGGCATTTGCCTGAAGCTCGGCAAATGTCCGGTACAAGGAGTTCGCCACGAACTCTCGAATGTCCCGTCTCAAGATACTCAGATAGCAGCTCATACGTGCCTGCTCCGTAGACACGTGCTCAGGGCAGAACATCGCCCTCTCGTGGAACATCCTGGTAATCACCGTAACTGTCTCAGTACCCTGCTTGAGGGTCAGAAACTCCTGGGCCAAACGCTCCCTCTCCACCTGGGGAACGTACTCATCTCGAAACATGGCAGTGAACCTCTCCCAGGTCACTGCCGCAATCTCAGCAGGCGTGAAATGCGCCGTCACAAACTTCCACCAGTCCTTCGCTCCCAAGCGAAGCTGGTTTAGCGCGAACCGAACCTTCAAATGCTCAGGAGATGAGCAAGTGAAGAAACACCCCTCTATATCATAAATCCACCTCATAGCTGCCACCGGATCCTGGGTCCCATCAAACTCTGGTGGTTTTGTGTTGCTGAACTCACGGAACAGCAACGCATCACCACCTTGCGGCCTCGCGGCAGCAATAGCTGCGGTGGCCGCTGCAACAGCAGCCTCAGAAAGAGCGGCATAAAACTCGTCAAAGGTCTCAATCAGCATGGTCTTAATAGACCCGAACATCTCTGGTATCTCTGCCCTGATGGCCGCAGCCACCTCCTTGTGGATGATCCGACGGATCTCCTCATCACTGGTACCACTGCTCTCAAGCATCAAACGTGTCCTCACCATGATCTACCTCTAAAATACAACATACGATAAATTAGAACCCATCCGAGCATACTCACACTCGACAATTCATTCCTCCTTGATCCTTGGTATTCCAAAGATTCCTACTTGGGCTATACACCGCTCCGGTGCTTTCAGTAATACGGTCCCAATACTACTGTCCGCACCGTATCAGAATACACCCCAAGTCCTCCTCTTCGGATCCCAAATTCCAAGTACTCTATCATGCATAGACCACTCTCTAATAGATCTCTCATAAGCCCTTCGCTGCTACCTACTCACTCTCGGCATGTCATAGCAGCTCACCTCTTCCTAGGCTAAGGCATCACAAATCAGGCCACTCTAGTCCTAATAGGAATACCTAGCCTACTCTAGCATGCAAATACATCATATCGATATCAATATCACATAACATGAGCGTATTCTGGGAAGTCACCGTTCGGGCGCGGACTGATCGTACACACAACTCTGCTCTGCGTTTTTCAAAAATCTTTTTCTCTTTTTCGAAAATACTTCTCAAATCCTCAGTTTGAGTTCAAATACGCCCGAAGGTGTACTCGAATCCCTCAAACCAAGGCTCTGATACCAACTTGTAACACCGTGAATTTCAAAATAATTTTTCGCAAAATATAAAAACATTTTTCATTTAATTATCATAAAACATTAAGTTTAAATATCCAATTCACATCATACAAAATCCCAAGATCACATATCATAAAATCCCAAGCGTGTGTACAGATCAAGCCGGCGCCTTCCCAAGGTCATCACTAGTACCTGAAACAAACAACACAAACACTGTAAGCACAAAGCTTAGTGAGTTCCCCAAAATACCACATAAAACACATATTAGCCACTCGAGGCTATAACTTTGTGGGTCCGTGCACCCAAACTCTGTGAACCCTCAGGTTCTAACTCTGTAAACATGCACAGCATAAATCACATAGAAATAATGCAGTACAACACATAACATACATAGCATACAAATACTCTATCACATAACTCTGGTTACCTACTCAAGGTAAAGTATAGTGAGAAGACTCACCTCGCGTATCTCGATAACTAGCAAAATCCCGGAAATCACTCGTGCTCGATCCTCCAAGCTATAATCCTCCTATAACACAATATACCTCTAATTAACACTTTCTCAACTAGGGTTGACTACCCTTATCAAGTCAACACTGGTCAACGGTCAACGGTCAACGGTCAACTTTGACCGGACTCGGCGAGTGCACTAGGGCGACTCGGCGAGTCTAAACGTTTTCACCAACTCTCTAGGATTCTCCTTTGACACGTCGAGTACTCCCCTGACTCGACGAGTTCCACCTGGCATGAATCGCGGGGCCATCACGACTCAACTCGCCGAGTCTCAAGAACAACTCGTCGAGTCCTAGCTCGACTCAGTCCACCTGTCAACCCTCTCCAACTCTCCCTGACTCACTGAGTTAACCCATAACTCGGCAGGACCACTCGCTGAGTGGTTAAGGGCAATCTTCATGCTACTCGCCGAGTCTGTTCTTCAGACTCGGCGAGTCCATGCCATGCATCAACTCATACTTGCTTCTGAGGTCAGATCTACTTCAACAACTCATAGATCTGGCCCTCCTAAGCTCATACACCACGTAAAGTTCATATCTTGGTTACCATGCAACACTTACAAGGTTCTTTTAGGAGAAATGACCTCTAGGATGGCAAACCTAGTCTCCAACCCAAATGGAAGGACATAAAGCATGACATTAGGGACTATCTGGACCTACTAAGGTCCAGATCTAAGCACCATATCCCCATGGGACCTCTCACACTTCAATTACAAAGCAAATACGGCATGAAGACACCCTAGATTTGACCATATCAACAATAACACGAGAATAAGCTCTGAATGATACCTCAAGAAGCCTCCTCTGATGAAATGAAAGTAGATCCAAGCTCTCCAACTCTTCTAGCTTGACTTTCCTCTTCCTTTCTTGCAAAAACACACAAATTTGGTGAACAAAGGCCTCTTATCTCACTCACAAAAACCCTCAGTCGCTTTGGTGCTCTCAAGATCCAGGTAGCCGCAATGAAGGGCCCTAAGGTCCTTTAAATAGGGCTTAGGACCGGGAAATTAGGGTTTCATTAAACAGCACAGACTCGCCGAGTCCATTCCCTGGACTCGCCGAGTCCAGGCGCGAACCCACGTCCAAATCCGCGATCCTACTCGGCGAGTTTGAGCTCCAACTCGCCGAGTCCCCTCACAAAACACCAAAAAAAATTACATGATTAGAAGATACCTGGAAATCCGGGCTGTTACAGGTGCAACACTTAGCAAGGGAGTTTCAGGACCTTCATCAGAAGATAGAGACTGTGGAGGAGATCACTTCCAAGTTCATGGAGCGAGCTTTACTGGTTCCTCAGTATGTAGTGGATGTGGAGATGAAGAAGGCAACGTATCATGATATGCTATGGGGTGATATTTGGGAGTTTATGAGCATGTCCAGTTGTAGGACCTTAGAGGACATGAATGATAGAGCCCGGGAACAGGAGATTGATTTAGAAGTTATGAAGAAGTGAAAACAGGTTCAGATTTAGTTAGCGGAGGGCCCAGCGAAGAAGCCCAAGATTTTAGATTCACGAGTTAGCAGCCGGTAAAGCTAGGTCCTTTGTGGTAGGTATGGGAAGTCGCATGATGGGGTATGTCGATTTAGAGGTATGGGTTGCTACAAGTGTGGCAGGTTTGGTCATGTCAACAGATAATGTCCCCATAGATTGAGTCTGATTTGTTTTCACTACAACCAGGTGGTCCACAAGAAGGCCAATTGCTCAAGATTAACGAGTGGAATGGTGAAGTCACATGATCCAACTACACTGAGGATTACTGATGGTCGTGAGGGCAGGACAAAGGATCCGATGGTGAGGAGTTGAGCACTTCAGTTCAGACCAAGGAGATCCGAGTTCCATCAGATGTTATTGTAGGTAAGTATCATATTCACTTCCTCCATACTCTTATTATTTATGCTTATGATTATGCGATTGTGTGTGTGAGACGTTATGTTCAGTTTATTTAAGTCTCCACCTAGGAATTAAAATTTCTTTATGATGGTCCCGTTATTATCATTTGAGGGTTATTCATTTGCCATTTTTCATATTAAGAGTCATGCTTAGAGTATATCTCGTTGGGTCGGTTTTAGACTTCGATGTAGAAGGTGTCAGCCAGTGATAGAGTGAGCCGTAAGTAAAGAAGATTTGGGTGATCTGGTTGAAGGATCAGCAACCAGTCTGATTTAATGGTTTCAGTGCATTGATTCTGAGTAAGTTGCAGTATGGGCATGTTGGATTTGAATGCAAGATTCATAGGGATCATTCGTAGTTGTGAGGCAATGAAGGATTGGTTGAATCATCAGTGTAAGGGTGGTTGTTGCCAAATTCATACCTTTAGGGCAAGGTTTTTCATGTTCGTATGGGTATTTCTCCATAGTGAGTGGGTCTTTGGATTGGTTATCTATCTATTTTTGATAGCAGGGTTATTCGTTCTTCGTCATCTGTTGAAGTCGCTCGAGGATGGTGATGTTGTATCAAGTGAAAGGTTCTTGGAGATATCAAATTTTCGTTGAGATGGTGGGGTGCATTTATCCAGATTTTGGGATGTATGTACATTAAGTCAATTGGTCACAAAATTTTAGTTCTTGCAAGCTCAGGTTGGTAGGAGTCTTGAGTAGTGAAATTGTATATGGCTTGGAAATTCGAATAGTTACAAGGTTGACAGGGTGTAGATGATTCCAAGTAGGGGAGAATTTCTTGGGATTAATGGGAATACCTAAAACTGCAAGTCAACTTGAATTAACCTATATTCAGGGTCAAGTGGATAGCTAGTTTAGCTTGTAGCTTGAGCCACGGATTAAGTAAGGGATTATGTTCAGTGGTTAGTTGTTATTGATGGGTTTTGAGCATTCTAACACTCCTATGGTGTACATGCAACCCTATAAACCTTGAATCTATGTTTTCTCTAATATACATGCAAATTTGTTTTTCAAGGTTTACTTCCTAACTAGCATGGCATGGGATTTGTAATATATAAAAACTAGTAGAAGTACATACCTTTCTTGTTGCTTGGATTCCTTGAAGACTTTGTGAGCCTAGCACCTCAAATGCTTCACACAACACTAAAAGACTTGGAATAACTTGAGAGAATACACTTGCACTCAAAAATCAGTTATGCCCTCTTAGAACTCACTAGTAGTTCGATTTTGCTAGCTATAGGGCTCCTTTTATAGTGTTGGCACAATTAGGGTTTACATATGAATGCCCTTAATTATCATGACTCTTCATTTCTAATGATCCATGGGTTTATAACTCCCATGAACTATCCATGGAGCTCCAAATGGTTATAACCCAACTCCATAAACCATGGATCATAAATCCACCATAAAAGATTAGATGATTGTCATAATCAACCCTATATATTTAATTAGTCTCATTTTGATCACCAAATTAATTCTAAATTAATACTTGATCAACACTAATTAAATAATACTATTATTAATATATTAGAACTTATAATATATTAATAATCACAAGTGTCCTTTCTCTCATTTAGTCTATCCAAGTATTGCAATGCCATGTAACCCAAATGGACCATGCCGAGTCGGGTCAAGTACATACCAAATAAAGTTATGGACTTAGACACTATATCCAACAGTCTCCCACTTGGATAAGTCTAATAACTATATTTGCAGATATGACTTCAGTATCCGACTAGCAATCGTAGCTCTTTCAAAGTCTCTCGGAACTGAGATGATAGTGATACGCCATTTAAGATAAGTGATCATACAATCCTCTGCTCTCAAGATATCAGTCGGACAAACACATGAAACATGGTCTTACTTATTGTCCAGCATTTGTTTCTCGATTTCTGATTTGTTTCGACATGGAACTAAATTGAACACATCAATTAGGTTCTGACCGGTCCCGGTAAATAAGTCAAAACCAAATCATCGAGGGGCCCAGATATCGCTTCTATTTCTAGAAGGAAAAGATAAACTTCGGCTCATATGCTTGTACTGACTACTTGTTGAATTATGCACAAAAGCACGTTTTATAACATCGAGTTACCAATGCTTTTTCGTATAATCAATGGATAACCAACTCATAGTCAACAACTCATATCTCTATGTTTAAATATTTATATGATATTACCATCTCACGATCACTCGAGATAAATTCCATGAAGTGATGCAAGTGAGCATGGGTAGAATCCAATACTCAGGACTTATGAGTACTCATGAATGTTGCAGCAACTATTGCTATGTCTAATACTCTTTAGACATATCATACAAACCAAATTCATGACAGTCTTGATTCATATCTACTTCCGACATATGACCGACTGTGGAGAGTTTGAATAAAATAATTATTCTGGAAGTCAAAACATGCAAAATTGAAACCATAATAAAGGATTAACATAAGATAGTAACACTTTACTCATAAATAAATAACAACTTTTATTTAATCATCAAAATGTCAATTACATTTTACAAGTCTCAAAAACCTAATCATTGAAACTAATATCATCCTTCAGCCCGATGCACCTCGCATGCTGTAAATGTTTAACCCTACTTAATCCCTTCGTGAGGGGATCTGCTGGGTTCACATCTAATGATACCCTCTTTGCCACAAGGAGTCCTTCTATTCGATGTCTGATGAAATGGTATTTTCTTTCAATGTGCCTAGATCTCCCGTCATCTCTTGGTTCCTTAGCCAAAGCAACCGCTCTTTCGCTGTCACAGAAAATTTCCATTGGCTCCTTTATAGCTGGTACAACTCCAAGGTCTCCAATGAAGATCTTTAGCCATATCTCCTCCTATTCCGTTTCACTCGTTGCTATGTACTCTGATTCACAAGTAGAATCAGCTACTGTCTCGTGCTTGGAACTTTTCCAAGTAATTGCCCCTTCATTTAGGGTAAAGACCCAGCCTGACTGAGAGCGGAAAGTATCCTTATCAGTCTGAAAACTAGCATCGCTATATCCTTCCACTCTCAAGTCATCACTGCCGCCGAGGGTAAGGACCCAGTCCTTAGTCCTCCGTAGATACATGAGAATGTTCTTTACCGCAGTCCAGTGAGCCTTGCCAAGGTTCCCTTGAAATCTACTGACCATGCTCACGACAAAGGCCACATCAGGGCGAGTACAAGTCATAGCGTACATGATAGAGCCCACAACAGAAGCATATGGTATATGACTCATCTCAGCTATCTCAGCCTCTGTACTCGGATTCTGAGTCTTACTCAGCTTGGCATTACTCTGGATAGGTAATTCCTTTTTCTTGGATTCTTGCATGCTGAACCTCTTCAGCACCTTATCCAAGTAGGTACTTTGACTAAGTCCAATTAGTCTCGTACTCTTGTCTCTCATTATCCTTATCCCTAGGATATAGGCAGCTTCTCCAAGATTCTTCATAGCGAAACACTTCCCAAGCCAGGACTTAACCTCCTGCAAAGTTGGGATGTCATTTCCTATGAGTAGTATGTCATCCACATACAACACTAGAAAGCTGACTATACTCCCACTAGCCCTAACCTACACACAGGACTCATCTTCGCTCCTCGAAAATCCAAACTCTTTGACTTTCTCATCGAAGCAAAGATTCCATCTACGAGATGCTTGTTTCAATCCATAAATGGATTTCTCAAGCTTACACAACCTATTAGGGTACTTTGCATCGACAAAACCCTATGACCGAGCCATGTAAACATCCTCAACCAACTTTCCATTAAGGAAAGCGGTTTTGACATCCATTTTCCATATTTCATAATCATGAAATGCAGCTATGGCCAGCAAAACTCTAATAGACTTAATCTTTGCTACTGGTGAAAAGGTCTCATCATAGTCAACTCCTGGAGTTTGAGTAAAGCCCTTTGCCACCAGTCTTGCTTTGTAGGTGTGTACCTTCCCATCCATGTCGGTCTTCTTTTTGAATATCCATTTGCACCCAACTGTCTTATGGCCTGGTACATTGTTAACCAAGTTCCACACTTGATTGTCATACATGGACTGAATCTCACTGTCCATAGCATCCTTCCATTTAGCAGACTTAGGGCCTGCCATGGCTTCCCTGTAATTATTAGGTTCATCCAAATCTATTAGTGTACTACATTTGCTTGGACTAGAACGTTGTTGGAACTGTGTGGATGAATAGGTTGGGGTAGCATTTGTTAGTTAAACTCTTGGTTGGAGTCTTTTGGTGCGACCGTCTGCAAGGTTATCAGCTTCAGCAAAATGGTTAGGATTTTTTACTCCAGTTGATTGGTAGGTCTGCTTGGAACCTGGGGGTCTTGAAAAGATCGAAAATACAAATGTTTCATTAGTAGGATGTGATTTGTACGTTGGTATGGCACCAATGTTTAGGGGTGTTCACGATCCGGTTTTTTTTGGTTTTTAGGTCAAGCTGAAGCCAAACCGTTACTAACGGTTTTTGTCAAGAAAAAACTGAAGTCGAACCATTGAAAATTTAAAGCCTAACCAAACCAAACCATTACTAACAGTTTGGTTTCAGGTTGGCTTTTTAGGCCCATTTTAGTCGAGTCCATTAAACTAATTTAGTAAAAAAACTGCACTATTAAAGGTATTAAAAAAGTTAAAATTCTACCAAATATTGTTAAAAATACTGCAATATTAAAGTTGTTAAAACAACAAAAAAAATATCTTCTAAACACATAGCTTTTCTTACAGTGAATCCATGCGGTGTGTGCTCCTTCAGATGGAACTGGATCTAGTTTGTTGAAGTGTTTCCAAATAATAGACTTTTTTCGTCCCCTTCCTTGGTTATTATCAGTAGCACCTCCATTTTGCTCCACATAAACAACATCATCTACATCAATATCTTCCATATCATCATCATCATCATCAATGATGTTCACATATTCACTAATTGGAATGTTGATGTTATTTTTATCCATGTAAGGACCTGAAAAAAAGGGCAATTAGAATTCAGAATTGTGGACTCACCGAAATCAGATTAAGAGGTGATGATTCTTAGCAACAGGTTTCGAAAGAAATAAAAAGTCAACAACTCCTTTCTAATTTTTTTGTCCTATGTTTTCTTCTATTGAAAAAATCAAACACACAATAAAACGATAGGTGATTGGAAATCGAAATCCAACTTGCACATAATATTATAAGATTATCGATTGAGTGTAGCAACAAGTTTAGAAAGAATTAGAATGAGAATAATGAATAGAAATCAGATGTAGATGGATGGTAAAAAAAATCAGTTCAGTTGATTCAGAACATATCAGCATACCTTATCAGAGAAGGAGCAACGATAGAGAAATGAGAGGTGTACTCGGACACTCGGACCTGCAAACAGAGCTGGAATCAGAGTTGCTGCAGGGGAGGTGGCGAGCTGTAGTCGAGGGGCTGATACCTTTGGTTGTCGAACCTACTTTACATCTTAGTTCTCACTGTCTCGGAATCTCAGACGCGGTGACTTGGCGACATGGCGTGGTGTGGCAACTGGAAACGATACAGAAAACAAGAGAAATGGAGCCTTTACGTCTTTGCGAATTGCGATTGCTCGATTAGGGCAACCTGAAAAGAATCAGTGAATCACGAATTCATGATTGCTTCGAGGTGGACTATCAATTTGGGCTTCATTTACCAATTACCTAATCACAAAAGAAACTACAATTGGGCTGTAATAATTAAATATTGTGGGTTTTAAAGTTTATTATTTGTATATAAAAAATAATACATAATACAATAAAATACAATTACATATAAAAAATTAATTAATATATATATAAATTCTACGGTACTGTCCGATTTTTATACGGTTTGAAGTCTTAAAAATTGTAAGCCAAACCGTTCAATACGGTTTGAAAAGTTTGAGACCGCAAGCCAAACTTTAAAGAAAAATACATATCGTAAAACCAATGCGATGACCGGTTTGTCCAGTTTCATGGTTTCAAACCGAACCGCAAACACCCCTACCAATGGTTAAGACTAATGATGGGAGTCGCCTTCGCACTCGGGTGCGAGGTTGACGGCATCCACGAACGGTCAAGGGTTCTATTTTTCTGAATTATCAGCAAGATAATTCAGGGTCAAAGGGGTTCTTTTGGTTAGGGTTGTGAAGCGGAGTCCTTATGGATGTGGTATAGAATGGTTCTGTCTATCTGGGAGTCAGACATAATATAGTGTTTTTAGTTTCCGGTCAGAGCAAATGGAACTTCTTTTGTGGGCTGAGGGCAGAATGTTAAGGTTCGTTCTTCGTCAAGGTATATGATTTCTGCTAAAAATTGGTCTTTGACAGAAATGTTGGCCAGTGGTTGTTGGTGTGTGATGACTTCTCGGTCTTAATTAGAATTTAGGAAGTTATGTCATGATTGACTAGTGTGGCAGAGGAAGTAGTAAGGAATGATTTCAAGGACGAAATGAAATTTAAGTGAGGGGGAGTTGTAACACCCTGTTTCGGATTTTTCTTAATTCAGGGTTTGTGGGTTGTAATTTGATCCAGAAGAGGGATTTGGGCTTTGAGGAAGTAAAGTTTAGACCTTATTAAGGAATGATAATATTGGTTATGAGATCTAAACCCTTGATTTGTGTGTTCGAACCAAAGGCAAAAGTTATTTTTTGGGCTTCTTGCATGAATTATGGTTTTATTTCGACATGATTTAAGCCAAAAGTAACTACAAAGGATTGTGGGGCTCTTCAATACCTTTCTTTGCATATAAAGAGCACTGACGGAGTTGAGACAAAGAAGTTATGACTGTTTGAAATTGAATTGGAGGTCTGTGGTTTTGCCCTATGTAGGGAATAGCTTGCTGAATTTTGATCGCGTTTTTAATGAGTTATGCATGGCATAACTTAGGTTATGCAGACCGTAATTTTTGTTGACCAAAACCCTAATATTATGGTTTTGAACCCTATTTAAGGGCTCTAACTTCTGGGAACCCTTCCCGATACCAACCACCATCACTTTCTTACCATTCTTTTGAAACCCTAGCCACCAATTGTGAGCTTTGGAAGCCTTAGTGTGATTTTGGGTGCATTCTTGAAGAAGGGGTCTGTTGGAGAAGCAAGTGTAAGTTCCAACCTTTGTAGATCTATACTTTGTACTTCATCACCAATCTTCAGAAGGTATAAAGCTTCCAACTGGGTGTTCCATTTGTTATATCTAATAAGCTCATGGGTTTTATGCTTTTTTTCCCTTAATCTTGGTCCTTTTGAGTATGGGTTACTCCATACCATTTGAGTGCCTTCTTCTGATGTTTCTGAGGTTACTAAGTCATAAAAATGAGAGTTTGAGCACTCTCATCCATCATCCATGAGTTTTTGAGAAATATAAAACTTTATGGACCTAGGTTTTGGTATTATGCTCTTTGTGACCATGCAAATGGATGAAGTTATAGACTTTATCCATTAAGACATTCATTTAGATCAGATATGAGATTTTGAGAGTTTGGCTTGCTGTATTAAGAGCTTAATAGAAGTTTTTGGGATCAGGGGCATACGTAGGATGTAATCTAGGTACGCATGGTGTAAGTTAACTGAGAGTTGATTGTTGACTTTTTGGTCGGTTTTAACTTTTTGGACTTAGTATTGGAAGGGCAAAATGGTCTTTTTCCTAAAAGAGGTTTAATTATGAGCCTAGACCTTTCGTGGGTCAATCATTTCCTTAATTGTTAATTAGGGTTTTATTATGGTTAATGTTTAGCAAGAGGAATCTTTATATCGTCGACTTGAATGGGTGGTTTATATTATCTTTGGGAATGAGGTGAGTCTTCTCACTATACTAGTGGGTCGAAGGCACCAATGTTGGCCTGTGGATTATGTTATGTAGGATGCTAGCTATCTTTATGACTCTTGCATGTATGTTTAGGTTGGAATACACCCCATGGATGGGCCCACTATTGTATGTTTTGTTGAAATATACCCTAGGGTTAGGCCCACTGATATGTATTGGGTTGAAACATACCATGGGGCTAGGCCCAGTGATGTGTATTGGGTTGAAACATACCCTAAGGCTGGGAAAAATATTGTATGTTGGGTTGAAATATACCCTAGGGTTGGTCCCACTGATTTATATGGTATGAGGTATGTTGGGGAACTCACTAAGCTTTGTGCTTACAGTTCGTGAGTGATATTTTTCAGGTACTTCCAGTTCCAAAACGAAGGGCCCGGCTTGACTGCATCGCATCCCCTGATGGCTTTTCAGCACAAATTACTTTTCATTAACTCTGATGTTTGAATAATATGTTTTATCATGTTTTTTTGGAATAAATGGTTGTATGACTTAATGGTTTTAAATGAAAATTTTTATCGGTATTTTTGGGACGTTACCCGATAGGTCATAATGAAATGATCATAACTGGGTGGTAAGGAGTTAAGGAACATATCAATGAACATCTCCTTATTAGAAGACACACTGAGTTTTTTTAACATTCCACATATCTCTGCATCCTTTGCACATGAGCGCAAACAAATTCTCCTTCCTTCAGCTTACACGTCACTACGATACCTGAGGACTTCATACGTTTTTTATCTTTCTTTCTTGTGAAACCTTTCAGCAAGAACCAAGCACATTTCATATGTCCAGTAGTCCTTATAGAACTTTTGTAGCTCATGTGACATGGTTGCAACTATTATGCAAGCGACCTTGGTGGCATTGTCAGTATGTTTGTTATAAGCAGCAACTTGTTCAGGAGTGCAGTCGAATCATCAATTTCCATAAGAGGTTTCTTGAGGACATACTCTTTATTCTCGTATCAAAGAGTCATATTTAGATTGTGCGTCCAATCCATGTAGTTTGGACCTCTCAGCTTTTCTTTCGATAGAATCGACAAGAGAGTGAAGTTGGAGTTTTGAGTGGAGATTTAAGCAGCAGGAGCATCACTATTTCTAGACATATATAATAAGAGAGATAGTCGTATGTAGTGTTTGTTTTTTCTCTGCAGATTTGTATGGCCTCTTCTGTTTGCGCCGCGCAGACATTAGCATTCGTAGACTGTTTGGGTTTTTGAAGACTGCAGACCTAAAAATGTCTGCACGCCCTCTTCTTGGCGCAGATGTGGACCAAAGTCTTCTAACATCTTCAGACATCTTCTAGCCTAAAAAACATATATATCTTTATTGTTTTTAACTTTTTTTTAATTTATATTTTTTTTCCAACTTTATTAATGATAAACAATTTGAAAAAAAAAATATAAAACTTAAAAAAAATGTTCCACGATACAAACATGATATTTTTGACAAATTTATAAATAAATATTTATTACAATAATAGTCGTTGAAGTTGTTCATATAAATATGAAAAAAAATTCATAATATATTTTTATATTTTTTTGCCAAATTTTGTAAAACATTATTTAATACAGTATCGTCAATTTCTCGAGAAAATATTTATGGTACGTTTTTAATGGATTTAATTGAAAAAATCGAAGTTTATTTCCATCGATTTATGTATCAAATTCTTTGATCACTAATTATAATATTTAGTTATAACTATGCAACCAAAGTTGTTGGTTTTTATCAACTATATACGTTAATTCATATCATTTTTATTTTTATTTTTATATAATAATACATAAAAGTTGATCTAAATTCGTTAATTATTTATAGCAAAGTCATAAAAATATTAAAAAATCACTCTAAAGTTTAAAAAACTAGTTTATTTAGATTTCAGCTTATTTTAGTAACCCGCAGATGTTAAAAAAACAAACAGTCTTCTTTTTTCAGATTGCAGACGTTTGGTCTATCTCTTCTACTGCAAAGATCTACAGATGTGGTCCGCAGATTGCAGACATTTTGCCTAAGAAAAAACAAACAACACCTTAGTTAGTTGATGTAAACCCTCAATATTTTAACTCAAATTAATATTCAAGGCTAGGATCCAAAATACAATTCATACTTAAGAAGAGGGATGACATAATCTAATTGTAAATTTATTAAGGTGTGTAAAACGATTCACCAATTTCAATCTAATATGAAATTCCAAAATCGTTTGAGATTCACTGAATCTTATCAATGACATGTTTAACATCAGATTATGTTCTTCAATTTGTGACTGGGATACGGAGGATCACAAACAAGATGTGAATAACCATGCAAGCCCGCTCGGCAACCTCGATGTCATTTATCATCTCAAATTAATGTGCCGGTAAACCATATATGCTCCATCAATAATGATAATTTTCGACATTGTTCCATCATTTCAACTTTATTGTCCCAAATTAATATGTCGGTTAGTCACACATACTCCACTAACGACTTATAAATAATGATGTACATTTCCATAGATTAACATACATTTTACATTTTTCCTAAAGTAACAAGAGTGAGATTTTGTTATAGCATTATACTTTTAATGAGTAAATGTCTTATCAAATCCATTCGGCTAACGACCCTCCACCATACAAAGGAGTGGTGAGTGAGAATGATGCCCATTCAACGGTCATTTTATAGGTTGTTTCCTTATGCCACTCTTATAGCATGGCTTCGTTAATGAGGTGTATTAGAGACTCGATTGTCTTTTATTATACATATAGTATTAAACATTAATGTGGCATATTAGAGATGCGATTGTCACTTTGATCGTTAACTTTTGACCAAATTGACTTTTCGTCAACTTTAAGGATTTTAGGGTGTAGACTGAGAGGGTACTTCTGTATTAATGATTAGGTAGTTCTTAGTACCATTCTTCACTGTCAGAGAGCTATTGTGTCAATCTGCTATTTGTGACGTGAGTCTTCTCAATATATTACATATGTCATAGTCGTGTGCATGTTAAACTAGTTGAGTCTTATTTGTTGATTGTTGATATATGTGTGTTTCAAGTTGCTGATAACTCCAGGATTGATGTGAGTCCATGGGAGTGATGATAGTCTCTAGGGTTGTTGATAACCTACAGGGCGTACTGTTAGCCCATTGGGACTGTTGATAGTCCACATGGTTGCTAATAACTCATAATTGTTTATTATGTTGTTTTGCATGTGATATTTTAAGGAACTTAATAAATTTTGTGCTTACAGTTGTGGATCTAAATGTGTTTCATGTATTTCAAATGATCGTGTAAAGATGAAGGTTTGACTGTACATTCTCATCGGCAGTTGTTGTGTTTCCGCATTACTATGATACTCTGGTTTTTGAGATGGCTGCATTTGATATCCATGGTTTTTTTACTTGTTTTTACGGAAACAATGTTTTTACCTAATTTAAAAATAAAAATTTTAATTGTGAAATTGAAACGCTATATATGGTTAGGTTTCTGCGTAGGGTGATGGTGGTTGATGGTGTTGTTTAATTGAATGAAGATGTTGGTGGTGGGTTAATATTAGAATGTGAAACTCATATATATGTATTTTAAAATGTTACTTTTTTTAACACAATTAATTATAACGGACTATTATATTCCTATTAAATGATTGATCAAAAATCAATCTTCTGTCAATATTGACCGCACACAATACTTGATGAAATTATATATAAAACAATCATACGATTTAAGTTTAGAAAATAGGATTGAAGATTCAAAGTTCATATAGATTAATTACCAGATTGGAGGATGATATAGTTAATTAATAAAAAAAACAAACAAAAGAAACAAGGGTCCCACACAAATAGCTGTCACATACCCGACATTTATTCATGAAATATAGATGTTTCCGAAGCTATAAACACTATTTCTCTCATCAACTGATCAAACTCACCACTCACCAACATTGCCGTCTTCATCGGAGAATCTCATTTTCCAATTTTCCGATGGATCCATGCCCATTTGTTCGTTTAACAGTTGAATACTTATCACTCAAGCTACCACTCACTTCCAAACCCCTCGCCTCCGCTTCCGGAATCCATTCCTCCGCCACTCCGTGCTACTGCAAACTCCGTATCAAAAACTTCCCACCACAAACTGCTCTCATCCCACTCTCCACCCCCACTCATTCCGACAGCTGCTCTCCGGATTCCACCTCCTCCGCCATCAATTTCCACCTCGACCCTGCCGCCATCCGCCGTCTCCAAGGAAAACCAGTGCTCTTAACC
This sequence comes from Lactuca sativa, assembly GCF_002870075.4. NCBI lineage: Eukaryota > Viridiplantae > Streptophyta > Magnoliopsida > Asterales > Asteraceae > Lactuca > Lactuca sativa. Next base: position 135,112,146 of record NC_056630.2, on the reverse strand, counting down.
GTATCGGTCTACACCGGTCGGATGGGACACAGTTGCGGGTTAAACGGGGGAAAGTTGTTGGGTCGGGTCGCGGTTGTGATCAACATTGACGGGTCCGTTACTAAACCGCTTGTGTTTCAGAACGGTTGGATGAAACTCGGGAATGAAGGTGACAAGCCGGCGGCTAGTTTGCATTTGAAGGTCCGAACTGAACCGGATCCTCGGTTTTTGTTTCAATTCGGCGGTGAACCGGAGTGTAGTCCGGTGGTTTTTCAAATCCAAGGGAACATCCGTCAACCGGTTTTTAGTTGCAAGTTTAGCGCCGACCGGAACTCAAGATCGCGGTTAGTAATAGTATTCTTTTCCATGCTATTTTTTCTTTGTTTTTTTTTTCCTCCAAAAAACTAGAAGTAATAACTATTTAGTCATAAAATTAATTATAATTCCAAAATTTTAGTTGTATCTTAGCTGTCTAAATTTTTCCAACTAATATTGTTTTAAAATTTCAATTAGAAAGACATAACAGAAAATATTCCTAAGGTTTTTGTATCAATTGTTAAAAAAAATGAATTTATGTTCCTTTGGATTATGAAAAGCCACTATTTTTCAGCTATAAGACTATAAGTATAATGTTATTTCTCTCAACAGGAAAAGGTAATAACGTATTTGATAAAAAAGCAATAAAGTATATCAAATTGAGTAGTTTTTTTTCTGGTAAATTTCACTCTTATTTGATAACGTAAAGACAAAATATGTCGATTCAAAGTTATACGTTTAAATACATTTTAGTAGATTCTTAATTCTTTATGTGTTTTAGCTTTCAGTGGTATCTAATCATAATAACAGTTCCAACTTACTGAATTATGACGTGTAAATTTTCTTTACAGATTATTCACAACAAAGTAGTTAAGTAAGGTAAAACTATAGGATTAAAAAGAAAGCATTATCTTGACTGTTAAAGTCACCCATTTTACCCGCTGAGAGTTTCTTTTCATTAATCTATACTTCAGAAAATGAAATAACTGATTGTAATAATTATGGATGAAAAGGGATTCTCCTTAAATGTAGGTACAAGTGGAAAACAATATTCATAGTGAATCTTTCATTTATTACATGTCCTACATTGCTTCCCCTTTAAGATGATGTAATCTTTACTCTCTTCAATCCCTATGCATCGTCTTTATCATGTTTATATATATATATATATATATATATATATATATATATATATATATATATATATATATATATATATATATATATATATATATATATATATATATATATATATATATATTTGTTGGCAAATGAAAGATGCCCCAACTGTCAAAGACAAGCACCAGCTTGATTCTTTTCCATGTGCTCTGGATTTTGGTGTCAGTTCAATGCTCTTTGGTTAATTAACTATCATGTCTTGATTCTTCTTGTTTGACTTTTGTAAGATTTGACTTTAGCTAATTTTGTTAATCATACAAATGCTTTTAGTTTAAGAATGATTATGATGAATTCTATTTTATGTGGTCCAAAAGTCGCACATCATATTAGAGTCATTTTAGTTTAAAAAAAAACAAATATTTAATTTCTAATTTTTTTTATATTCGGTTATTTTTGAATTTTCAGTTCACTTCCATCGGATTTCGCCATGACCAATATCAACAGAGGATGGATGACTACATTTTCCAATGGAAAGGAAAAACAAGGGAGGGAGCGGAAAGGGTGGATGATTGTGGTCCATGACCTTTCTGGTTCGTCTATCGCTGCCGCATCCATGATCACTCCCTTTGTCCCTTCTCAAGGATCTGACCGTGTTTCACGGTCAAACCCAGGTGCTTGGCTTATCCTTCGGCCCCATGGTGCCTCGATCAGTAACTGGAAGCCATGGGGTCGACTTGAAGCCTGGCGTGAAAGGGGACCTGTTGATGGGTTAGGTTATAAATTCGAACTTGTCACTAACTCTGGTATGACAAGTGGGATTCCCATTTCTGAAGGGACAATGAACATTAAAAAAGGTGGGAAATTTTGTATTGATGAAACGTTAAAAGATTCGAGAGCAAGTCCATTGTCAAACATCAAAGGATTCGTAATGAGTTCGAGCATTGAAGGTGAAGGGAAAGCGAGTAAGCCAATGGTGCAAGTGGGGGTGCAACATGTGACATGTATGGCTGATGCTGCTCTTTTTATTGCACTTTCAGCTGCAATTGACCTCAGTATGGATGCTTGTAAACTCTTTTCTCGTAAACTAAGGAAAGAGTTTTTACAGGATGAACAAGATTTTCTTTCGTAAATTATTTTTTTAAAGCAAACAATTTTATTTTTCTTTACCTCAAAATTTAATCATATGCAATGATAACCAATGAAATTAGTGAATTAGATTTGGATTGAGCATGCCAATTCTTTCTCCCAATGCTTTAAAAGAATGTATGGGAGGGTTTGACATATTTTTTATTAAATTTTTTATTTGTGTATGTATACGATGCATGTGATTTTGAGGTTTGAAGATGATATACTGTATAGATAGAAAATTTATTTTATTCTTTTAAGAATATATGTATACTTTGTCGTTAAAGCGAATTGTTCTTGAACATGTAATATAATGCTTAATGTTTGATTGGAATTTTTTTTGGGGGGGCAATAAGTTGTTTAGTTTTCTAGAATGGGAAGTGAGTATTTTTTTTAATGGCTGTTTTAAATGGGTTTCAAAATATATGAATCCAATATGCAACTATTTGAAATTTCAGATAGTAAGTATTATAGATATTCAAATTATGATCACCTGAAAATATAGTTTAACTGTAGAAATTAGAGAAACTATTTGAATGATAAAGCACGAATAAAGTGTTTACAAAATATTCTTCGAACTAAAGATAAAATCTATAAGCAACAAAAACACCTCTTCATAAGAAAGAATATAAAGACAAATGTAACCTACTGATTAGACAACCCATAAGAAGGTTTACAATGTATAAACCCTAGTTCTAAGAGGCAAATGAAGAAAACAAGACTTAAATATTATTTCGCTTGAATATTTACTCTTCTAGGCTCCCATAGTCCCATGTATCATCGGACTTTGTTGTCCGCCATCATTCGGCCTTATATGTTTCTAAGACAAACACATCAAGATCTCCAAGCCCATACCAACTTAGGTTCCGTTTGATAGTTTCTGTCTGGGAAAGTGCTTTCTGGTAAAGTGTTGTCTGGGAAAGTTTTCTGACTGGGAAAGAAACTATATTGTTTGATTGTACATCTGATTGACTGTGCTGAATGATGAAAAAAAGTAATAATTCAATAAAAAATAAATTTAAAAAAAGTTATTTTAAAAAATTAATAATCCAATAAAGAAAGAAAGAGGCGGAGTTTGGTGTGTAATTGTCTTTCCAGCCCATTCAGCCAGAAAGATATGATTTTGGGTCTTTCTGAGAAAGACATATCTTACCGGGAAAGACCCCTTCTTTTTTGCAAATCAAACAGTCTTTCCGGTCCATACAACCAGAAAAATCTGTTTGGACCTGGAAAGATGCGTATCAAACGGGGCCTTAGTCTGTTAACTCCTTTAATCCACAATATAAAATACTATACAAATGATAACATATATTTTGTGAGAAGGGAAGAGTCTATTATTTTATGTATTAATTTTATATATTAATTTAAATGTCATTTTTAAAACATAAAAATGATAAAATTTTGCACATTTGTTTATATATTTTGGAAAAATTAAAACATTTTTTTTTAATAACTAACATTAAAAACTAAAAAAAATCAAAGAATTTTTTAAAATACTTTTGCAGCTGTTAAATATCAACTATAGGGGTTTCCCGTGCATTGCACGGGACGGAAGGTGTTCGTTTTGTCAAATGAAATATGTTGCTTGCATTGGTATCCATAGTAAAGTACATTGCTATTATGTATAAATCGCCATCAATCGGATGAGTAGAAATGCAATGTAAGTGATGATAGTAAAAGAAGTACAATGCTATATTTGAATAGATTTTCAAAAACAATGAAAACACAATCGTATATCCGGGTAGTTTTAAATGAATGTACAATGTAATATACAACAAATGTAGAAAGAACATTCTATTGATGCGAAAAAAAAAAAACAAAAAAAATCATCTTTGTAGAAAGAACATCTAGTTATAGGTCAAGACAACCATTGTTCTTCTACTTATGCTACATCATCCATTTGGAACATTAAAATCTAGTGAAATCCTCACTATAAGTGGTGTCAAATAACCCAACACATAAAAAGCACATACAATTTGTTCTACTTATTCCTCATGGCCTGAACATGTCAACAGATTAATAGGTCACCATATATTAGAACCCCACATATCATTTGTAAATAGTAAATAAAAATAATAAAAACTCATACCAGGAGAGGTAAATCATACAAAACAATAAAAGATTTGAACGAAAAGACTTGATTGGTTCAAAATTAGAGAATTCAAAAGGTTCAAAGTAAGACAAACCAGTAGATGCTGATCCCGAATCACTACTGGAGCAATTTGAACTATTGATTTTGCTGGTCCTCACATCTATGTCCACCAATTTCCACATCCTCTTCATTATCTTCATTACCTGAAACTAACAACAATATTACAACCAACCACCAAAACAACCATATTTCAGCTTCCATGAAAATAAATAAAATAAACCTTTACATGGATGCGTAGATGAGTTGCTGAACCTCGACTCATTGTGAAGCTACAATAACACATACATAATCGTCAAAACGATCACCAAAAACTGCTTGATAAACAGGGATCTTTGTAAGAAATTTGTACCTCAATTTCACAAATTTGTAGGAAATTCGGTGCTTCACAGTAACCCATTCTTTCACCTGTAATTTGTGGATGTGATCAACTGGAGCTCCTAATTCTCTCTCAATCAAACACTTTGCTTTTGTTGAAGAAAAGGCAGGAACTCTGTCCTGAAATGTATGATTTCATTTCATAAAAAAATTTTGAATATGTGAATATGAATCATATGATATGAAAAGAGATGAAGTTATATTTATAGTTTTATACCTGTAACTTAGCAAGCTCGTGTATGATTTCATGTGGGAATAGATCGGATCTTGTTGATGATAATTGTCCAATCTTTATAAAAGTTGGACCAAGTTGCAACACGCATTCTCTTAACCATGATGCGGTTTTTTTTTTCTTCTGGTTTTCTGAATACAAAGAGTGGATTAATATAAGGAGATTTTGAAGTTTAAATGGTGACTTTTGTGAAGTTAAACAAACCTGTTTGATTTCTGTGAAGCCTCTAGGGTATGACCATTTTGAGTTGTTGAGTAGAAGACGAAGATGGAGGGAAATAACGAATACGTTACTCGATTGTTTTTCACTGCCTTCCATTTTCGATATCTGATGGTCAAAGCGAGAAGGTGGGTGCCCTGTCACTACCTTTTGCTTCTTACTACTGACCACTTTCTTATTAGCTCTCCTGCCTAAATCTAAGGCTAAGGGTGCGACCGATTCTAGGTCGACCTTTGGAAAATCGATTTCTAGAGACAATGAGAGATCGATTAGAGAAGGAGAACCTGTAGCAGTAGATGGAACGGGAAATTTCGAAGGAAAAGGGATCGGTTGCATAGATGCATTCTGAGTTGCCTTCCCAAGACACGACCTTCAATTTCATCCGATGCTTACGCCCCGCTCCTAAGTATCAATTAACGAAAGAACAGAACGGAATTGAGAGGAATTGGAAGGAAAACAGAGAATTTTGGTTGCTCCCTAGTTTTTTTTTTAAGAAGAGAAGAGAAGAACAGAACGGATTGTAGAGGAATTGTATCGCTCCAAACTTTCCTCCCAAATCGGGAGGAATTGGAGAGAAAGAAACGCATGGAAGATAAAAAGTTACCTTATGACGAAAATACCCTTAGCCTTGATGATAAAAGGATACGCCCCTGTCTTCTATTCTACCTTCTTCATCATCTAGCCTTCTGCCTTCTCCAACTGGTACGCACAATTTCTTCTTATATACTGTTTTTTTTTTCTTTTTTTTTGTACAGCTTCTTATATACAACACAATTTCTTCTTATATACAGCTTCAAACTAGTTTTTTGGGAGATATTATGTTCTTGATCGTCTTCCTTGTGTTTTGTTTTTAGTTATTCTTCTGTACATAATTTCTTTGTATGTAATTTCTTCTTATAAACAACAACCTGTTTTCATATTTCTAGTAAAAATGGTAAAATTGGAAATAGATATCAGCAAATGACTATACAGCAAATTTGTTTTTCCTTTCTGCTCACAGTAAGTATATATCATCAAATGGGCAGAAATATATAGAACTAATGATAACAAACTTTTTATATATTTTCATTTCATTCCTGTGATCTTTTGTGGTTTTCCCATATATACCTTTTTTTAAGCAATTAAGAAACTATAAGTTGGTTTTTCAAAAAGTTCAGTTAACAAATAAGTTTTAAATTCAATATTAAAAATTAATTTTTTTTGTACATGCTTAAGTACTTATTGTTTGTTGTAGATGTATAATTAGACTAAAAAATTAGTTAAAACCCATTAAATTATAGATTTTGTTTTATGAAATTTTATATTTAAGTGAGACAAATGTATGTTACCTATGCTTACAAATGTTTTATTTATTTATTTATTAAAAGTATAAAAAGACAACCGATCTTAATCTATGAAGATGTTCTTAACCTAAATACTTAGTTTAAGGTGATGTGGGTAGTTGTTTATTTATACAATAAAAGTTCCATCACAGTACTAAATAGAATCAAATTTATTTATTTAATAACTAAATAGAATCATACATTATAATTAACAAATGTATATAGTTCATATATAGTCCTTATAAAAAAATTAAATATTGTTGTTTATCAATGTTGTTTAAATTTAACTCAAACTATTTTATCATGTATCAGAAAAAGGGATTAGTTCATATATAGTCCTTATGGATACTCCGATACTCAACCCTGCCCATGCTTTAAGAGTCCGACAATTGCAAGTCGTTAACTTGATTTGCTTGTTGTTGACTTTTATTACACAACGTAATATGGCCAACAAAAAGCGGGTTAGGTTACCCACTAGAAAAGTTATTTTAGAAAGACAAGCTATACGGGAAGAGTTGCTACACAATCTTTTAGAAGGTGGTCAATGTCGTGACCTTATTCGTATGAGTGAAAACGCTTTTAGGAGATTGTGTGAAATCTTACAAACTGTAGGTGGTCTACGACGTACGCAACGCATGTCCGTTGAGGAACATGTTGCTAGATTTTTGCATATTGTAAGTAATGATTTGCGAACTCGG